>NC_092860.1:157565859-157605118 GCF_032062135.1 Pyxicephalus adspersus
GTACAGAGAACACTGAGCCAGTCCCATCAGTCTCTGTACAGAGGAGCTGACACTCTAATGTCCCCCCACAGTCACACACTAATATTAAACATTTGGATAGCTCTGACATAAACCATAGTGTTGTACAGAGATCACGAGCCAGTCCCATCAGTCTCTGTACAGAGGAGCTGACACTCTAATGTCCCCCCACAGTCACACACTATTATTATACATTGATATAGCTCTGACATATACCATAGTGCTGTACAGAGAACACTGAGCTAGTCCCATTATTCTCTGTACAGAGGAGCTGACACTCTAATGTTCTCGCACAGTTGCACACCTATAATACACTATAATGATATGTTCGAACTTGGGGGTCCGATTGTCTCACCAGCGCCTTCATGTTGGCAGCGGGGGGCTCAGTCTGGGAACGATAGAAGTTGTGCTTGTCCACAATGAGTTTCTTCTCCTGGTTGGTCAGTGCAGAGATGAGGAGAGGAAGTAGAAGGAGATGGAGAGGATGAAGGAGGCTTCCCATGTTTGTGTTACATGTACAAGTGTGATGGGGAAAGGTGTGTCAGTGTGAGGACAGGTGAGTGTGTCATGAGGACAGGTGAGTGTGTCAGTGTGAGGAGAGGTTTTATTAGTGTTGTATTCTTTGTGGTATTTGCATGTTATATTTGTGTCAGTGCTGTTTTTGATTCTCACTCTTATTAAGTTTCAAAATGTGCATGAAATATATCAGTGTCAGTCCTGTACAGTGTCAGTGTAGCAGTGTTTGTGCTGGGTTGCAGTGTCAATATGTTGGCAGTGTGGCAGTGTCTATATTATGGGACTATAAAACTTCGGGGGGGGTGTTGATGAGCAGTCAGTACAATACAATGTCAGTGTGCCAGTGTCAGTATACTGTCCTTGTTGCAGTGCAGTGTCAGTGGGGCAGTGTTGTGTCAGTGTGGCAGTACAATGTCAGTATGGCTGTACAATGTCAGTGTGGCAGTGCTGTGTCAGTGTGGCAGTACAATGTCGGTGTGGCAGTGCGGTGGCAGTGTGGCAGTACAATGTCAGTATGGCTGTACAATGTCTGTGTGGCAGTGCTGTGTCAGTGTGGCAGTACAATGTTGGTGTGGCAGTGCGGTGTCAGTGTGCCAGTACAATGTCGGTGTGGCAGTGCAGTTTCAGTGTGGCAGTACAATGTCAGTGTGGCAGTGCTGTGTCAGTGTGGCAGTACAATGTCGGTGTGGCAGTGCGGTGTCAGTGTGGCAGTGTAGTGTCAGTGTGGCAGTGTAGCAGTGTCAGTGTAGCAGTATCAGTGCAGCATCAGCCTTCTCTACACAGTCAGGGAAGGAGAGGGACTATAAAGCGTGGAGCAGGGTGTGATGTGCAGTGTGAAATGCGTCATGCCTCCACCCATGATGTATTGTCTTGTATGGAGCAGGGACTGGGCAGAGCCGTCCATCCAGCTGGGGATTAATTTTACGTCTGTAGAGTTCAGTATGTGAAGAAAACCCATTTGGGCTCTGCACAGGTTGTCATCCTTAGGTGCCCCCTTAACTCCTTCCTAACCTGGTGACCTTGGATTTCTTCCCAATATTAGAAGCACAGATGAGCTGTTTGATTTATTGACCGGGTCATTTCCTGCAGGGCCATATGATATCAGTGACTGGATGGACACAGGTCATGTGACAGGCACTGCTAAAGATTATGAATAATATTAAAATCCTCAGCATGACCCTTGGCCGGTCATTGGACAGATATGGAGCAGAGAAAGTTCCTAAGTCACTATTGGGGGGGGGAGCTATTGTCCCTGCAGGGGGAGATTCCATGACACTCACTACTAGGAAAAGAAACTACTGAGTTATACATTAAAGGGGCACAGGGAGAAAGACCAATACTGGGAGGGGAAACTTCTGACTAAATGGAAGAGGGGAAGTTAGGTGATTTATTACTAAGTCACACCTGGGATAGAGGGGACAGGTGAGAAGGGTGAACCGCTCAGTCACTCCTAGGAGGAAAGAGAAGATGAGTAACTGCTGGGAGGAATTTTACAGATTTACTACAATGATGATGTGAAAAGGATTGAGGTCTAAATAACATAACATTATATATTATAGAGCATTGGAGTCAGGTCTGTGTAATGTACAGCACAATACAGGGATCAGGTCTATATAACATAGATTATGGAAGCACGCCTTCTGCTAATAGGGGAAATCTTCCTATGGGGGCACCTATTCCGGTGACAGGGGAAATCTTCCTATGGGGTATGGGGACACATGTTCTAGTAATAGGGGAAATCTTCCTTTATGGAATCTCTTTGTACAGAACCCACCAAAGCAAACTTTGTCTTTTAGGAGCTGTTCAAATGTCCAGAGAGGCTTCATTGTCCGCAGCCCATGGTATGTGGCCCCCTATACAGGGTTGTTGTAGCACCCTCTGGTACCTCTGTGTCACATCTTCTGGGATGAAGCTGCCAATCATGGGCCAGATGGTGGGCAAATGGACTGCTAGAATGTGGAAATTCCTTCCACGGCTAAAGTGTTTTTTCTTTCACCTTTCTGGGTTGAGGTTTGATTGTAGAAGAGGGATGTTTACTGCCGGTTGTACTTTATTAAATATAATAAAAGTTTACACCAAAGTGAATCCTACGGAAGAATTACTGCAAGTTGTATAAATACTCACTACTTCCCACCACTACATATCTCCCATCCTATTGTGTGTAAATTCCTCCACCTACTAGATTGTAAGCTCTTCAGGGCAGGGCCCTCTCCTCCTGTATCATTGTCTGCATTACTCTGTCATTTGCAATCCCTATTTAATGTACAGTGCTGCGTAATATGTTGGCGCTATATAAATCCTGTTTATTAATAATAATTATAATAACTGAAATATTTCTATCTATTCTTTTTCCCATCTGTATATAAACATGGACATCACCTCTATAGTCTCTGTTCTATGTTATACTGCTAGAATGTCCAGGTGAAAAGGTGAAGTTGTCTTCAGGTTATTGTTGCTACCAGCTCTCTGATATATGATTGAATTATGATAGATGATGTTTAATCCTCGGCGGATCATTGTTGAATGACAAGCAGAAAGGTCACTTTGGTAGGTGATTGGTAAGTGGACATTTATGTGATGCTTTGGTAAAAATGTCTCCCAGTAAATGATTGGTAGAGATGCCGGACTACAAAGCAACTGTAGAATGGAAATGATTGGTGGGAGAAGGGACACATGGACCAAAACTCTCCAACTTACAGGCAGACCGGTTTGCTTTCTAATTATAACTGTTTTCTGCTGACATAAATGTACTTTAGAAGTACCACACCCCTCATTCATAACTTTAAAGAGAGATAAATGGCTTCTGGGACTCTTTAGGTACCATGACCAAACAATATATTTTTTTATTAGTTAGAATCACACAAAACTAAAGATCAACAATTGTAAAAATGTTAAAAAACACCAACAGATTATATAAACATGATATAATAATATTATATATATATAAAATGGTATAATAAAAAAAATATCAGCACAGTTTATTACTAACATTAAAGTGCACAATATGGTGATCATGTGTTTCTGAAGGCTTGTTCCTATTGTTGCCGTATCATTCATTGGTCAATAACTGGGTCTCCAATGATCCAATCAATATTCTGACAATTTGCTTGCAGGTTGGATTCCTAGGGGCTTTGAATCATTGGAAGTTTTGGTAAGTATTGCACATTGGAATAGTAGGGTTAGTATTAATGTAACCAAACATATGACATATATAGTGTAGCAGCTGGCACGGTAGGACATTTTGCTTTGTATTGTATTGTAATGTTAATTGTTTGACTGCACATTGAAATTTTGTATCAATTTAGAACATTTGGGGTATTATACAGTAATATACAACAGAATGACACTTTTTCATATACGTTAGCGCTATATAATATGTCTGAAATTCCTATTACAACATGGACCCACATGTACAAGCAGGCCGTACATCATTCAGTAGAGGAGCAATCCCTTTTAATGTGGAACTAAACTCCCCCACTTCGCTCCATCACTAGCACCAACATCTTCACCTTTTCAGGGGCTTTGCCCAGTGTATATTGTGAATAGGCCAGCACATTTGTTTTATTGCAGAAGTGACATTGCATAGCAAGAGCTGTCTGCATATGTGCAGGATTTGGGAAAACTCCTTTACCCATGTCAGGATAGTAAATATCAGAACAGAATTTAAAGTAAAATCAGGGTGCAAAAACATGCTTACTATGGCTAACATTATTATGGTTTTAGGGACAAGCTAATGTTTTCAAATACATTTCCCTTGGAAAAGACATCAGTAACACAGAGCCATTAATATGAACTACAATCAGGGAAGGTCCCCCCCAAAAAAACAGGTCATGGCCAGATGGTCCAAGTAGTGTCGTATAGATGCACTAAAGCCTTGTTGGTCTATGGAGCAGAAAGTAAACAAGGATAATAAAGACATCCATTCTTCACCTGTTCATACAGTTCCAGACAAAACACAAAAAGCCATATGACAGCCCAGCCGTATTCTGGGTCTTTTTCAACTTGATAACAGATAAATGAGATGAATTTTGTTTTTAAATCCCAATGCATTGCATGGACAGATTAGGGAGGTCATTAGGGAAATGTTTGGTTATTTCTGATATAAAGGAGGCCATAGGGTCAGGGTATAGAAAGCGTTAGGCATACAGCTGCCAAGCTTCTTATACATTAACACAACTTTTCTGCTGGTCAGTTGTATAGTCTTGCAGTGGCCTCCCGCTAAACTGACTTGGAGCCCCTATGGGCTGAGGGGTGGCCCTCGTACAGAGCCACACTTTCCACCTCCCTGTGTTTGCCCCTTTGCTCTTGTTTCATTAGTGTCTTTTTGTAATGATTTTCCCCCACTAACCCCCAAAGCCAACCTTAACCTTTATCCAACCTTTTTATTCTGGCCACTGGCACTGAGTGAGGCCCGCAGCAAGGGACTAAGCATAAGGCCTGCATGATAGGGTGTGAGGGCAGCCCCCAGCAGGTTGTGTAAGGGTTAATTTTAGTGGAGGAGATAGGGGTGGGATTAGCTAGGGGTCGGGTCGGAAGTAAAAAGGGAGGAGAGTAGAGGGATTAAGAGTGTCCATCGAAAGTGAAGGTGAGGCCTTAAGAGGGGAGGCATTGAGAGGTAGCCATGAGCTTGCCAGGTGTTTCAAGCATGGCGCAGGTAGGCGTGGAGATGTCGGTGGAAAAGGGCAGGACTACGGTGATGATCGCAAGGATGTGTCCCTTCTTAGGTAGGTATCCGGACAAGGCGGCAGCCAGGGTGCTGGAGGAGGTGTGTGTGGATAGGTTTGGGATTCTCTTTATTTTGAGTGTGATTCCGGCGGAACCGGGCAGTGGTTACAGATAAATTGGCAAAAGAGGTGGGTCTGGCTTGGATGAGTGGGCCCTTCCAGGTGCTGCCCATGGAGGATCTGGTGGTTTCTCCTTTGGGCTTGGTTCCCAAAAAGGAGCTGGGTAAGTTTCCGATGATACATCACTTATTGTTCCCGCCAGGGGGATCAGTGAATGATAGTATTGATCCGGACTTGTGCACAGTCGCATACAAATCCTTGGATGCCGCTATTAAGTGGGTTCAGCGATATGAAAAGGGGGCCTTGATGGCCAAGCCAGACATTAAAGCTGCTTTTCGCTTGTTGCCCGTGCACCTATACTTCATATGTTTTTTGGGTTGTAGGAGGCCGGAGAAGTATTTTGTGGATAGGTGCCTGCCCATGGGGTGTGCTATTTTGTGCGTCCTATTTAAGACGTTTAGTTCATTTTTGGAGTGGGTTGTTAGGATGGTGGCGGGGGTGGATTTGGTCATTCATTATTTGGGTTTCACTAATTTTTAATAATTTTCATTTAGGATAACAATATACAAATCCATCTTTAGTACACAAAAGTAAAAAGGAATAATATCCAATCATTACCAGATATTCATCAATTATTATTAACACCCTTAACATTACTATTCTTTTTTTAAAATTGCCCTCATATATTCATATTTGCATTATTCATTTTTATCTCTTACTTTGAACCTTCCCATAAAGGTAGAGGAGAAAAACACAAAAAACAAAAAAACAAAGGGATTCCTTTCGTACAATTACACTTTTTAATATTTCTTAGGGCATAAACCTGTCTCCTATAGTGTTAAAAATGTACAATCCCATCACATGGGCATATAGTAATTGATCGAAAGGTTCCCATACTTTCTAATATTTTGGCATATTATCAATACGACTAGCTCCTATTTTCTTATTAACCATGAACCACATCAGTTTACGTTTACCTTGTTACAGACTTGTTAGAAGACTTCCACGCTTTTGCTAGCACCATCTTTGCTGATGTAAATAAATGTGTCAATAATGTAAACTGCAATCTATTACAACCTAATGGTTTTAGATTCAACAAAGCCTCTCCTGGGCATTTTGGAAAAGATTTACCTATTAGAGTGTATGCCATCTGGTAGAGTTGTATCCACCAGATATGATAGAAGGTTCCGTTTCCATTACATCTTCTAAAACATTTCTTAGTATATGTTGTTGACATTTTTGCCATACCATGTACCACCGCACCCTATTGCTGCAGCATTGATGCTATTATGTGCCATTATTATGTGCTATTATGTGTCTCCCAGATTTGTTTCCAACTCTTCTGTTCTAGGTTACAACCTAATTCCTTTTCCCAACAGTGCACATATTTGGGAACATCTTTTGTATGTTCCTTAATCAAAACATGGTATAGTACTGATATCACCCTTTTTGCCATGGCACCCCGCATACATATTTGTTCAAAAGCACTCAAGGGTCTATCATTCTCACCATTCTTCTGTTTTGATTGGATAAAATGTTTAATTTGAAATTATCTAAATATTTCACAATTTGAAATTCCAAATTTATCCTGAAGTCTTTTAAAACGCAATAATCCTTTTAAATCTAGAAAGTGATAAATTCTATACATTCCCATGTCCTTCCATTTCTGGAATCTATCAGGGCTTTCCAAGCCCGGTAGAAACAAAGGGTTTCCCAATATTGAAGCAATTGGTGTCTGCAGGGACATAAGCCCATAGCTTTTCCTAGTTTGGTCCCATATCTGCAGAGAATGATTAGGAATAGGATTATCTATATTGCCCCGTTCAGATTTAGGAGTCCAAAGAACGTTCTCTAGTCTCTAATCTCTAAATTCACCAATCCTTGTTTCTCGAGCTGTTCCCATAATGGTATCATCTCCTATTTCTGGTACATTATTATTGGAGCAATTTGGGCCGCTACATAATAATAGTATAGTTGCGGAAATGCCAAAGCCTCTCTCTCTTTCTGCCGATATGGGACCTTACTAGAAATTCTAGGTTTCTTTGACCCCGATACATATGTTAACATTTTCTGTTGTAAAGTGTCCACTAAATAGAGAAATTTGGGCAGCAATGTCATTTTAATTGACGCTATTCTCCCCAACCATGATATTTGGTATCTTTTCCACAAGTCCAGTAGCATTACCAAGTGCCTACATATATTTGGTATATTAGCATCTTCCGACTTATCATAAGTAGATGTAATATTAACTCCCAAATACCGTAAGCATCTTTCTTCCCATTTAAAGGGGAACGCTTCTTGCACTAGTTTTACCATGTTACCGTTAGATTGTGTAAGGTGAGTGTATTATTTAAGGCTTTTCTTTTCCCACTATTTACTTGTAGTCTGGAGAATTTGTAAACTGTTTCATTAAATTAAATTTGGTAAAGATTAAATTTGGTAAAGACACCAATGGCTTAGTTATACATAGCAAAACATCATCCACAAATAAACTTATGATGATAATCTCCCACTTTTACTCCCTTGATATCATGGTGATTTTGTATAGTCTGTGCCAATGGCTCAATTGCCAGAGCAAACAATAATGGTGAAAGTAGGCGTCTTTGTCTTGCACCCTATTTATATAAAAATGGGGAGAACAATATCCCAAATATTGTATAAGGGCTTTAGGTGTTGCATATAGCGAGCTAATTTACAAAAATGGGGACCAAATCCCCAATGCTTCAACAGTCGCATCAGATATGGCCATGTCACCGAATCAAACGACTTTTTTATGTCCAAACTCCAAAACATAGCTAGTTGTTTTAGCTTAGGGGCATAATAGGTTAAATTCATCATCCTTCGGATATTATCCCTCAGCTGTCTCTGTTTGATCAGACACAATTAATGACTAATCCACGTCCCAGCCTCGACACCAGCACCGTAGCCAGCAATTTGGCATCAAGGTTGAGCAGGGAAATGGGCCTATAATTGGACCAAATTGTAGTGTCTGTGTCTGGTTTTGGTAGGATACAAATTGCTGCTTCCATTGTACTTGGATCCAAGCCCTCTCCCGCTAATATCCTAATATAAACCTTAATTAGCGGCTGAGCTAATTCATCCACATATTTCTTATAATAGCTTGCTGTAAATTCATTCATTCTTCAATTGTTTTATTGCCTGCATTATCTCCTGTGTTGTAATAGGTACCTCCAAAGCCTCCTTTAAGAAAGCTGGTATTTCTGGTAAAGTTATCTCTGCAAATAACTGCCCCATATCCTCATCTACAAACTCCTGTTCTTGCTGATATAATGACTTTAATCTATCATAAAATTCTCTTAGAATATATTCAGGATTACTGGTCATGCCAATTTGTTCTATCTTTAAACAACATGGGGTAAAACACTTATCTGGGTACTTTAATCTATTCGCCAAGAGAGTATTGGGCTTATTACCATATACATAATATTTATTCTTGGACCATCTCAAGTGTTTTTCTGCAGCATTTGCTGTACAGAGATTTAATTGTGTCTTCACTAATTCCAGGTGTCTTCCCAGATCCTTATATTGCTATTCTATTTGAGCCTGTTGGAATAAACGCTGTTTTTTAAGGCGAGATGCTATGTATTATTAGACCTCTAATTACCCTTTTATGAGCTGCCCATAATACCGCGGGCAATACCCCTGAGTCCTCATTTAGTCTAAAGTATTCTAACAATGCTTCTCTTAATTTCTGCTTCACCTGATTTTCACTAAATAAAGAATCATTCAATGTCCACTTGAAATACGAGGGCTTGGGATACAAAGAAGAAAATTTTACACCGACTGTATCGTGGTCTGACTACGAGATTGCCTCAATAGTACTAGAAGACACCAAGGGAAGATTTTCGGAACAAAGATGTGATCTATACGTGACATGGTTTTATGTGCATATGAGTAATGTGTGTATTCTCTATCCTCGGGGTGTTTCTCTCACCACACATCCACCAGGGATTCTGAGAGCAATAAATCAATCAGTGCTCTTGTAGAGGCCGTCTCCCCATAAAGCACTGATGGATCCAATTTTGTTCTTTTTATCTATTCTGGGTATTAAGGGGATATTAGAGTCACCACACACAATCAAAAACCCCTGCGCCTGCTTTTGGAGCATCTAAAACAAATGCTTAAAGAAGGGTACCTGATTTTCATTAGGTGCGTAATAGGTAGCTATTGTTGAAAGTAATGGAATGCCCTAGTATGTTTCATTGGAGAATAAAGCCCCTGCACATTTAAGGAGATAATTGATAACGTAATTTACATTTTGTTGTTGATATTTCTTAAACTTGCCCTGATTTACTTCCCAAAGGAAATATAATACAATCCTTAATTTTTTGTCATTCAAAAGTAAGAAAAAAAAACAAAAAAATTGAAAAAAACAGAGAAAAAATTGCTTCCTCGAGGAGGGGAGGCACTGAAGGGTCTGCCCTTCCTGAGAATCGATAATATATATACCACATACAACATTTGATCCTTTTCCTTAACACTTATCATGGGATGCAATTTTCAGTAAGACAATTTTTTTTTTTGCCCACCTTACTCTCATCTCCCCAAGTGAACCTTCCTCCCAGTTTGTCAAAGTTCGCATCTGCAGATGTAACAAGTAGTGTTGAGCAAACCTGAACTGTATAGTTCAGGTCCGTACCAAACTTTATGATTTTGGGTACCCGGACCCGAACCTTGCCGGAAAAGTTTGGGTTCGAGTTTGGTGTTCGGGCATTTAATAAAGCTTGTTGAAAGGCTGCAAGGCAGCCAATCAACAAGCTTTAAAGCTGTGGGCTCTTAGAAGCCATCACAGCCATGCTAGTAATAGCACGTGTAGAACCACGTGTAGAACCGCCCATCAGCTCTGAGTAGTGCAGAACAGGAAGCAGGCAGCTGAAGTGAGGAACAGTGTTAGGAATCTCATCTGGCTATTTGTTCTGTTGGTGACCTATAGTAAATTTTTTGTGGGTGCTATACACTATCTTTGCACCCCTGAAACTGAAATAAAATAATCTGGCTGTTAATTCTGTGGGTGACCTATAGCAATTTTTTGGGGGGTGCAATCCACCATCTTTGTACCCCTGACACAAAAATATAATAGTTAATCTGTCTGTTAGTTCGGTGAGTGACATATTCCCATTTTTTGTGTGAGGTACACCTGCACTGCATACGTGACAGGAAAATTAATATAGTTAATCCCTCTGTTAGTTCGGTGGGAGGCCTCAAAGAATGAGGAGAGCATCAAATAAGGGACGTGGCCCTGGGCGTGGTGCTGCTGGTGTTGGTGGAGCTCCTGTTGCAGGGAGAGGACGTGGTTGATCTGTGCCAGCTACACTCCCAAATGAAACACCTTCCTCAGGTGCACGTAGGCGACAGAACCTTCAGAGTTATTTTGTAGGCCTGGCTACTGGTGTACGAATGGTAAGGCCAGAACAGTAGAGGCGGTAGTAGATTGGGTGGCTGACAGTGCCTCCAGTTCTCTCCCATTCGGCCCCATGCTGAAAGCGCAGAGTTGGCACCTCCAGCCCATGGGCATCTGTCTTTTACCTCACCCGCCTTTGCAAATCAGCCTAGCAGTTTAACCCATAAGTCATGCAGCTTCCTTGGGCCGTCCACATAGCCCTGCCCCAGAAGTGGAATAGATTGAGTGCACAGATGCCCAATCACTTATGTTTCAGGATGTGGACATGGGAGGACCACCGCAGCACGTCTGTAATGATGACGAAACACAGGTGCCAACTGCTGCAGGTTTCTGCAGTGTGCAAACTGGCAAGGAGGGAAGGGGTGATGAGTGGGTGGAAGATGATGAGGTCCCAGACCCCACATGGAATCAAGGTCATGCGAGTGACGTGTGCAGTTCGGAGGAAAAGGTGGGGGTCACACAGCGACAGTCGCATAGCAAAAGAGGGAGCAGGGTGCAAAAGCAGAGTGGCCGTCCCCCAGCCAGTACGCCTGCTGCTGCCCACCGCACCCAGGGACTGAGCACACCAAAGCCAGCTCCAAGGAGTTCCCTGGTGTGGCAGTTCTTCAGAAAATGTGCTGAAGACACAAGTGGTTTGCACGCTGTGCATTCAGAGCCTGAAGCTAGGCATAAATGTTCTAAACCTGAGCCCCACCTGCATGACCAGGCATCTAAATGCAAAGTACGAGCTGCAGTGGAGTAAACACCTCAAAAACCACAAAAGATCTCAGGCTCCTCCTGCTCCCTCTTCTGCTGCAGTCTTGGCCTCTTCCTCCCCCTCTGGAGTGACAGTGGCACCTGCCACCCCGCAGCAACGCCACCACCTCTGTCACCGTCACCAAGCATCTCCACACTGTCCCATGGTGTTAGCACTGCAGGTCGTGCCGGCGCCACTGCTCCTAATCGAAGGCACGGGCGCCGGGTCCTGTCTTTCAGGTAACCTCCTTCCTGTGTTCTATACCTGTGTTGAGACTTGCTCTGGTGTTGAGCTGGTGTGGGTGTGTCTCTCCTTGTCTGAGGTAACACACGCCCTCTGTTTTCCCCAGCCTATGGGTGATTACCTGCAGGTACTTAAAGGCACCTCCTACTACAGGAAGTTGCCTGAGCAATCTCTGGCTTCCTCTGTATTACTCTCTGTGCTAAGGTGTGTTCCTGTTTTGCTCTACCGTGTACCGGACCTTGCTGACGATTTTGGACTCTGCCTGTTTGCTGCCTGACCCTGACCTCGGATACGTTTTGGACTTTGCCTGTTTGCCGCCTGACCCTGACCTTGGATTCTTGCTTCCTGACTCCTGTGGTCAGCTGCCACTGGCCTGGGGATTGCTCTGGAGTGGCACCTGGCAGCTACCCCGCAGCCCAAGCCTATCCTCACCATCAGGGGCTCTAGCGAAGACCTGGTAGCTGCTTAGTCACGCCCCTCCGGAGTATAACCAGTCAGTGGCACAGTGGGTCCACACCCGCTTGCATAACACATGGAAGCGTTCAGCTTTCCATCTCCCAAACACTGGAGAGAAAGAGGAAGTACCCCCCTACCCACCCGCGATCCCTAGCCCTGAATTTCAAAATTCCTGGCCTTTGAAATGCTGTCATTCAGTCTAGTGGAGACAGAGACTTTTAAAAACCTTATGGCAGTGGCTGTCCCACAGTACGTGGTTCCCAGCCGCCACTACTTTTCCAGGCGAGCCATCTCTGCCCTGCACAACCAAGTGGAGGACAAAATTAGGTGTGCACTGCGCAACGCCATCTGTGGCAAGGTCCACATAACCACCCATATGTGAACCAGTAAGCACTGGCAGGGACGTTATATCTCCCTAACTGCACACTGGGTAAATGCAGTGGCGGCTGGGCCTGAGGCGGATAGCAGTTTGGGGGTATGTCCTTCTGCCACTGAGGATTGCAGGACGTTTCTCTTTGCCTCCTGTTGCCTCCTCCTCCTACTCCGCTTCCTCCTCTACCAGCTCCTCATCTTGCCAGTGTAAAACACCTTTACCACCAACTTCAGCACAGCAAGGGGGAAACGACAGCAGGCTGTTTTGAAACTCATCTGTTTGGGGGAAAAACCCCACAACGCGCAGGAGCTGTGGACGGGCATGTAACAACAGGCCAATGAGTAGTTGGTGCCACTGAGCCTCAAGCCCGGCCAGGTGGTCTGGGCCTAGCCGGTTTGATGCACCCTTGCCTGGCGCATGTGCTGAATTTGGTGGTGCAGACTGTGCGAGCAGCAGCAGGCAATAGTGGAGTTTCAGCTGAAGCACGCACGGATAAGTAGCTCTGCGGAACAGCACCACTTCACCACGAACGAGTGGGCCTCCATGCCAGTGCGGATAACGCCGTCCTCAGCATTACTATCCCACTTCTATGTCTCCTTGAAAAAACACTTTGGGCGATGATGGAAGAGGATGTGGCACAGGAGGAAGGGGAGGAGGAAGAGAGATCATTTCCAAGGTTATCAGGCCAATCATTCACAAGTGGCTCGGAGGGTGGGTTCCTGCACCAACATAGGCCAGGTACACAACTGTCCAGCCAAGGCACAGTTCTGCAGGATGAGGAGGATGATGAGGAGGAGGAACCATGTTCACAGTAGGCTAGCACCCAAAGCAGCTCATGGGCATCACTGGAGCATGGCTGGGAGGATACAGTGGACACAGACCACAGAGATAGACCTCAGATACACCTCCCACAGAGGACAGCTTGTTGTTGCCTCTGGGCAGCCTGGCACACATGAGTGACTACATGCTGTAGTGCTTGCGCAACGACCGCTGAGTTGCCCACATTCTAACCAGTGCTGATTACTGGGTGGCCACCCTGCTGGATCCCCGCTACAAAGACAAAGTGCCATCCTTAATTCTGTCACTGGAGCGTGATCGGAAGATGCACAAATACAAGCGCATGCTGGTAGACGCGCTGCTGATGGCATTACCACCTTACAGTGGGGGCTCAGTGGAAGCACAAGCCGAAGGCAGAGGAGGAGGAAGAAGTCGCCAACGTAGCTGGGGCACAACCAGCACCTCAGAAGGAAGGGTTAGCATGGCCGAAATGTGGCTTTGTCAGCACGCCACAACCAGGACCACCATCTGATACGGAACGTCTTAGCAGGAGGCAGCATTTCAGCAACATGGTGCACACGCCTACACGTACTGACTGATGGGTCTGCCCCATTCAACTTCTGGGTCTCCAAATTGGGAACATGGCCTGAGCTTGCCCTTTACGCCTTGGAGGTGCTGGCCTGCCATGCGGCCAGTGTTATGTCCGAACATGTATTTAGCATGGCTGGGGGTGGGGTGGGGGGGGGTAATCAAAGACAAGCACAGCTGCCTGTCCACAGCCAATGTGGACAAGCTCACATTCATTAAAATGAACCAGGCATGAATCCCACAGGACTTGTCCGTACCTTGTGCTGAATAGACAAGTATACCGGTCGCACCCAGCCATTGTTATACTCCAGCGCACTTTCTCTTTGCATTCTCTTTTCTATTTCCAATCTTTTGGGGTCTTCCCAAATTTATAAAAAATAAAAATAAAAAAACAACAAAAACAGTGTTGGCTACCTCCTCCACCACGGCTTCTACCTACACCGCCACGTCCACCGCCTCCTTAACCTCCTACTCCACTTTGACCTCCGCCTCCTAGTTCAAGATTATTATTTTTTAATTTTTTTCTATTCTATGTTATTTTATGTAATTTCCCTATCCACATTTGTTTGCAGGGCAACTGTCCTGCTCTTACTGCTCTTACAAATGTCCTTTTGCAGCCCTCTAGCCCTTACTATGACTATTTTACAGGCATTTTAGTGCCCCAAAGTTCGGGTCCCCATAGACTTCAATGGGGTTCAGGGTCAAGTTCAGGTCAACTTCAGGGCCCGAATCCGAACTTTGAGCCGAAGATTGGCCAAACCCGGCGAACTCGAACTTCTAGGTGTTCGCTCATCCCTAGTAACAAGGTGTGCAGTGAAACTACACCAGGTGCCGGGCTTCCCAAATTTCTTATTAAGAAACCCCATTAAAACTTCTTTTATCTTCACATTTACAACTTTACCGCATTTATCAAGGAGAGAACATTAAAGTACCCTATCAATCGGGTCTACAATATGTCTTTTATATTACACTCCCTCTATTCCTTTTGTTTGACTTAAAAAAAATGTCCCTAAACCTGGTGCATTTAGATACTTCTCCCTCCAAGATCTCTTACATTATTGATCCATATTGCTCCATAATCATCTTATATAAGCTTACTTATAAAATAACTGATGACTAAACCACTATTCATTAGTAGCCTTTTCATCTATTATATACTTTTACCTATACTTTTTACCTATATACTTTTCACCTGCTAACTATATGCATGTTCCCCTTCCTTCAGGACTAAGACATAATTATGAGTAGTTTCATTTCCCTTATACATAACATTTCTTTTTGTATCTGACATCTCGATTTGCTCTACATATCAAATACAATCAAAAATTACTCCTTTTCAATTTTGCACAACAAAAAGAAAAATTTTACTGAAAAAATTATTTCCCCCCCTAGAGTTTTATTCCCTTCCTAGAGTTTTATTTTTCAGTCCGACAGACATTTTTTAACAGCCAGAGAGGTGCATTAAGCCTTTCTGGTTGCCAATCCAACAGTCCTTGATTTAACAGGGGAAACAATCGTGTAACGGGTAAAGTTTAGGCATTGCTGTACTGATTTCCTAGGAGATGATAAAGAGTTCTTCGCCTTATCAGAGGATTGTGAGGATTGTGAGGGCAAATGAAAACATTTTAATGCCTCAGATGGTGTTGATACAATCTGGGTTTTACCACTTTCAAAGAATATTAGCTTGAATGGGTGACCCCATCTATAGTTAATTTGTTTTTCTTGTATTATTTGCAGGTAGGGCCTCAACTCCCTACGCCTTTGGATAGTCACTGGGGATAGATCTGAAAAGATCTGACACTTATATCCCTGGAAGACAATCGGCTCTTTAGCACGTCCTGCTTGCTGGATCATATCTTTTGTTTTATAGAAATGACATTTTACAATTAAATCTCTTAGTGGCCCCTCTGTGTTAGCTCCTATCAATGTACGATGTACTCTATCCATTTCCAATCTCTCTGCTGGTATATCTGGGCATATCTCCTGAAATGGTGCTGTAACCATAGGCAATAGTTCCACCACTGATTCAGATATCCCACACATAGGCAAATTGGAGCGCCTAGACCAAGTCCTCAGTTTTCCAAGTCCTCCAATTTATAGTGCAATACTTGTACCTTATTTTATAGTGTTCTATCTCCTCCTCATGTCCTTCCAACACTGTTGTTACATCGTCCTTACGTCGTTCCAGCTGGACAATACCTTGACCCAATTCCTGTATCTCTCTTGTACAGTGGTCAGTGATTTTTTTTGTTGTTGAATCCAATGCTACTTGTAAGATACTTTCAAATTTTGTCAACAGGTTATCCGAGTCACTGGGGATCCTTTTACATCTAACTGAGGTGAGCCACACACATACAAATCACATGCAGCACATTCTACTACCCCCTCTCCTTCACTCTCACCCAGCCTTTGTGGTGTGTGCAATGGAGCCATTTTTGAAGCAGCCTGCACTGACATT
The DNA here is from genome assembly GCF_032062135.1 of Pyxicephalus adspersus. Lineage (NCBI taxonomy): Eukaryota > Metazoa > Chordata > Amphibia > Anura > Pyxicephalidae > Pyxicephalus > Pyxicephalus adspersus. The sequence goes on from NC_092860.1 coordinate 157,582,231, forward strand.
GCTGGAGCCGCCTTCCTGCATTCCTGTGTTCGCTCTTTGCTTTGCCTCGCGCCGACATCCGAGAAAGCCTTCTGCAGCTCTGGAGAACTGTCACGCCCGTGGACCCAGCTTTCCTTCCTCGTCTCTCCCAACCGCAGCCAGTGGTTCAGCCCAGCGTTCCCGGTTAGTCACAGAGCTGAACTAGCGTCCTGTCATCCAGCTGCGCGCATGGGCCTCTGGTCATCCATTATTTGGATGACTTCCTGTTGATTGGGCCACCAGACAGTTCGATTTGTAGAGTTTTGTTGGAGATATTGCAGCATGTGGCTGATAGATTTGGGGTGCCGCTGGCGGCAGAGAAAACTGAGAGTCGAGGGTCGGCCATTACATTTTTGGGAATGGAGTTGGATTCTGGGGCTATGGAAAGTCTGTTGTCTCAGGACAAGTTGGTGGCTTTGTGGGCGGAGGTGTTTGCTGCTTGTGGGCGGAAAAAGATGAGATTGAAGGAAGAGCAGTCCTTGTTGGGAAAACTGAACTTTGCGTGTAGGGTGGTGTGGATGGGTAGGATCTTTTGCAGGAAATTGGCAGCTGCTACGGTGGGGGTGAAGTTGCCATTGCATTTTGTGCACTTGTCTAATGAAGTGAGGGCAGACTTACAGGTATGGAAGATTAAGTCATTTAATGGTAAAGCAATGTGGTTGCCGGTTGCTGCTATGGATTAGGTATTTTATAAAGATGGTGCCGCCTCTATGGTATTCGGCGCATTTTTTCAGGGTAAGTGTTGTGTGGGGGCGTGGCCGCAGGAATAGGTTGAGGCTAAGTTGGTAAGGAACTTGGTGGTGTTGGAGCTGTTCCCTATAGTTTTGGTGGTGGAATTGTGGGGGGAGGCATTTGCGGACAAGTAGGTAAGGTTTCATTGTGACAATCTGGGTGTAGTGCAGGCTATTATTAGCTTGTCAGTTTTGACAGTGCAGCTGTTGAGGCATTTACTGCTGAAATGTCTGCAACATAACATTTATCTGTTTGCAAGTCATAATCCTGGGGTGAGTAATGTTATAGCTGATGCGTTATTTCATTTCCAGTGGGTCAGGTTTCGCGTGTTGGCACCGGAAGCATAGCAGCGCGGGCAGACTTGTCCGGAGGTGTTGTGGAAGCTTGCACTGAATTGATTGGTAATATGATTCAACGGTGATTGGGCAGACGTTGGAAAATTATGCGGCAGTTTAGAGAGAGTGGGAGCAGTTATGTACACAGTTGGGAGGTTGGACGCGGGGGTTGAACCAGTGTATTTTCTGTTGTTTTGGTTGGCGCAGGATTTTACTAGGGGTGTGTCAGTGGCATCGATTAACAAGAAACTTGCGGGAATGGCCTTTTTTTTTAGGTTGGGGGGGGTCAAAGATTTTACCAAGGAATTTTTAGTGAAGCAGGCTGTCAGAGGATAAAGGAAGGGTAAGAGGACTCTGGATACTAGAAGGCCAGTGTCTTTTACTCTGTTAATGGGTTTGTTAAATATGTTGGACTGGGTTTGCGTGGGTAGTTAGAGAAGTTGTTATTTAAGGTGGCTTTTGTTATGGCTTTCTTTGGGGCCATGAGAAATGGGAAATTGGTTAGTCTGGCCAGGTGCAGGGCGGGGGGTGTTTTGTTTCAGGAGGTTACATCAGAGGAGGTGAGTTTGGTCATCCGAAAATCCAAGACCGATCAGTTGGGTAAGGGTTTTCTCGGATGGTGGGCTCTTTCTGATGGTGGGGTCCCCTGTCTTCCTGGTTACGGCAGTGGAAGATTTTCTCAGAGGAAGGCCGAGGGTAGGGGGGCCAGTGTTGGTGCATGTGGACTGGGCCTTTTTGTCCTGTTTTCATTTCATAGCAGTTTTTAGGAAATGTTTGGTGAGCATGGGAAAGGATCTGGGTGGTTACTCGTGTCTTTCCTTTCATTGGGGCAGCCACTGAGGTGGCTAGATGGGGGTTAGGGGAACGGGTGATTCGACAGATTGGGGTGTGGGAATCTAGGTGGTTCCAGTTACATGTGCAGCCTCATCTGTTGTGAAGGGGTGTTGTAATTAGGGGTTATCTGAGGTGTCATTGGGGGAGGGAGGGTATACTGTGTGTTCGGTTGTTGGTTATCTGTTTGTTTTTTGTTCCAGGTGTGCGACCCTGCTTGATTTGGATAGTGGGGCATTCTTACATTTGTTGGGGCATCAGGAGGGCTGAGCTATGGCCTGAAGGCAAGCAGTTAGACTTGTCCCTAGAGGAGGCTACGGTACGCTGGCTTGGAGTTCCCGGGATGTTGTGCAGCAGGGTGGTGCTGGAAATCCGAAGATTTGCAGTGTTGGTAATTGGAAGATTAGCGGCTTGATTTCCTGGGGTTGAAGTTGGAATTCCCAGGGTTAGTCATAGTTTGGACCAATATGGTGGCCAGAACTGCTTGGAGGGGGGTGTGTTCCATATAGAAGTTAAACAAGACGAGGATTAAAGTTAACAAGGAGGTGGGCAGGTTTGTGGTCCGGAATGGGGGGATTGGGATCCGTCACAGGGAGTTGGAAGAGGAGATGTGGAGATTCCTGCGCTGGGATGGGGTCCACCTTAATGCTGCAGGCATAGATATGTGGTTCCTGGGGTTGAAGGAAGGTGTACAGCTTTTCGGATGTGGAGGGGTGCCCAGGTATGTGTTATCCCACCTGGACGCTGTGGCGGTTGGGGTTTAGGAGGGTAAGAGTCCTATTGGTCAATTTTGGAAGGGCAATCCAGTGGTAGGGTGCCCATTTGAAGGTGTTATGGTGTGGCCTCTAAGGCGGTGCTGAGCAGTTAGGGGCCAGTGTGTGTTAGAATGGTAAATTATATTTGGTTGGAGCGGACATTACCTTTTCCTTGACCTGCAGCCTGGTGGATTGAATTGGAGTTGGTTTGGATATAGTGCAAATGGGCATGGAGGTTTATAAATGGGGGTTTGGTTTATAGGTTTATTTTTATAGTTGGCTGGGGAAAGTTTTATATGTTCAAGTATTTTGATATATATATACATATTTATATATTAATTATATGTTAATGCTATGTTAATGTATATGTTAATTTAGGGTAATGTATGTTATTTAAATAATGTACCTATCTATTGGTTATTTATTGTGTTTATTAAAGTTTTTATTATTGGTAAATAAACTGCTACTTCCCAGCCATTTTAAAATCCAAGAAGGTGTCCGTGTTTTTTAGGGGGGAGGAATAGCTGGTAAGGTAATGGGGGTAGAATGGGGGAAGTTTAAATGTGAAGGAAGTGTTTTAAAAAGGCGCCGAAGACACAAACTACCCTACTCATGCATTTTAATCTTCTTCTAACCAGCAATCAACGAGGAACTGCTGACCACTTCATTCTATAGAATCCTTCAGACCAAAGTCTTTGTTATGTTAACAGTTACTGGTACTTTCTTTTTATTTCAAACATTTTTTATTGAGTTTTTAAAACACCAAAAAATATGAGAGTACAAATAACAAGTAGGAAAAACAGAAATGGGGAAGTAAAACAAAGTAGAATACATTGAAATGAATTACAAAATAACAAGTTCCAAAATGTTCCCTGGCTAATACAGGGCAGGATGATCCCAAGATAACATAATATAAAAAGCACAAACTATTAGCCAAGTGAAAGCCTATCGGAAATAGTACAATAGTCACACTTATCTGCACGTGGAGGAACATATATGGTTGACTAGAGGAAAGAAAAGGTTATAAAAGTTATGAAATAATTAGGCAAATGGAAATACTCCCCCAAATTCTGAAGGAAAAGGGAGGGTAAGAGGGTAGGCAGAGTTCTTCTATACAAAGGAGGAAGTAACTAATACAAATATTGCAATATTTGTCATAATCAAACATAAATTGTTTTTTTGTGAACTCAGTGGGGATAGATGAGGCCTTCCAATACTGAGCAATAGTTATATGAGCTGTCAAACATATGTTAGTAATCAAGGTAGGTTTAGGCAATGTGAGGTTCAATGTGGAAAACTGACCACTAGGTTAGATTGTAGATCCTGATCTAAAAACTCTGGACCCATTGCCACCAGGTATGTAGACCCATACCAAACTGTTTACAACCTTAAAAACACAATGGCACAACTGGACCATTGTGCTGGGGATTAAATAAAGCTAAACATATATATATAGTTCTGCCATTAGGATACTCCAGGGCATCATAGGACCATATGAAGTCGTCCTGCATGAACTGCATGGGGGGGTCCTTTTGAGCATGTGAAGTATTGAATTTCATGATAGGGGTATATTTAGAAAGATGCAATACATCTCCCTTTTACATAAAACATCTCTAATTCTGATTTAAACCAAGATCTTTAGATCTATGGAAACCAAGACTATTATTAAATTGACCCAAAATGTACTCAAGGGGCCTGATTTTGTTTTTGGTCAAACTGAGAGTGAATAGGACAACAATGGACTGATTTAGGAGTGGCTATTGGGAGCATTCTGAAAATATATAAAAAACATGGAAACATTTTCATTTTTTTAGATGCTGATCTTCCTAGCCAGGAAAGGGGGGGGAGGAAGTTGTTAAAATCTCTGAGAATAGATAGGAAAAGTGGGGGTAGTGTGTGTGTGGGGGGGGGTATTTGACCTTATATAGTGTACAGATTGTTGAGGTCAGGTGAATCCCCAAATAAAGAATGGTTTTGGTCCTCCATTTCAAATAAATATGACTTTGGAGCAAGGACACTAAACGGTCTGAGAGATTGATGGTGATGGCCCAAGGCTTTGCTTCTATTCACCATCAGGCCCAAGACCACAGAGAGTGAGTTTAATCATTTCCGCAACAAAATGGATGGGAAGAAATTATAAAACTACAAATTTTAAAAAGAAGCAAACTGAGTAAAACTAAATAAACACTCAAAAGTGTAAAGATTCAACTAAGGAGAAAAAAACCCTCCTGAGCACAGAGCGGCTGGACAGGGGGGGTGGTGGTTCTCTAGCACAGCTTCTCCAGCAAAGAATTTGTTTTCAGCGTTTATTAAAAGATATAAAATGTAAAGAGTGCAACTATAAAAAAAAAGACAGCAAATATAAGAAAAAGTAATTGGTATATACAGCAGCATTTTGTAGAAAAAAGCTGCCATGACCTACAAAAGAAATTCTCACAAAATGTTCTAAAATGGGCTTTCTTCATGCTAATATGAATTAGATTAGGGAATGGCAGTTATATATAAGCAAAGATAATTGTTAAAGTAAAACTTATTACCACAGCCACAAATGAGGTGCCAGCGTACACTCCCATAACACCATGAACAGCTTTAAATCATCTCTCAGGCATGTCGCTGTATCATTCATTGTTCTGTATAAAAACTCATCCCCAGTGTACGATGGCAGTGCATGACTTCCCGTGCATAGAAAAATCTGTCGGGTCACACACAGAACATGGGATTGTACTCTTGTCCACTAAAGTCAGAATTTAAACTTCATTCTCTTTTCACCCCCCATGCAGCTTCTCTTGACCCCATGAAAATCTTCCCCTGAGTCCTAGCTACATTCTGTATTTTTCAGGGCACATGTGGCCTCCATTTCTGTGATTATACAATCTTTCTAAGGAAAACAAGAGGAACAAGGCATGTATTTAATTAATATTCTGGCATTGTCAGTAGTTCTGGCCTCAGAGTGAGTGTGTATTGTAGTCAGTGACCATTCTTCCACACTCCTCATAGAAGCCATACACTGCTAAGGGACTCAGTATGGAGAGGACAGAGGGCTCATTGTGGTTGTCACCCTTGCTGGAATGGCCCCTTGGGTTTTACAGGCAGGGTAAGGGGGGAAGGTGGGGAGGGGGGCTCCATCATACTTTTTCTAGGGGGCCTGAAGCTTTGTACTTACTGATCTCACTAATATGGGAACTGTATAGTACATGGAGTATGTATAATGTACATGGAGTAGTCCAGTGGTTTCGATCATACAGTACGTTTATTGGTACTACTTTACAGGTATTTACCTGTAAAGATTTGCATGTACATTATACATACTCCATGTACATACAGATTTGCACACAAAAAAAATTGGATATTATGCAATGCATGAGATATTGAAGCTAAGGTATTTTCCTACCCTGGTAAAATTGATGGAAGTGGATTGGGAAGCTGCCCAAAATGTCAACATTACAAGAACAAATCCAGCTGAATGTCACTAACTAACCTCCTACAGGTGTGTGTTGTCAGGTGTATCTGAGGCCAGGAGTATTGGTATTTTAAGAGTGTATGCTATTTTTCAAAACCCATGCAATGCATTTTGGTGTATAAAGATCTCCTGTGTATATCTATACATAGAGTCATCCTATTTACAAGGTTAAAAAAATACATTGAACAAGCAAAAAACAAAATCCCCATAATTCAACTGGATATCATAAATTGGCCTAAATGAAAATAAATACACACAAGATATCTTCTTTCTTCCATGTCCAAGGGATAAGGTCTATAAATCCATAGCTACAAAATTTATAAGGAAAAGGCAACTTAAGTCTCAGTGTCAAAAGGGTAACATAAAGTCCCAAAATAAAGGATAAAAATCCATCCTAAAGGTTATACAAGGTATGGTATATACATGAAGAGTATATAAAAGAAAAGGTATGTACAGGTAAGCATGGAATTTTGCAATCAAGCAAACAAAAAGAATGAGTAAAAATTAATGTCCTTTTCCCGGGTACATCATTACAAATTAAGTACTGCTAAGTAAAACACAATTATATACATTTTTTCCAAAGAGCCAGTAATATTTCAATTTTGAAATGGTATAGTCAGGACTGAATTCTGAAGCCCATGAAAGTGCCAAGCTTCAAAAAAGTGGCCCCCAGGAACCCCACAAATATCCTGAAGTTTCTAACATAATGGCAAACTATATCTAGACTGTCTATAGTATTTACCTTCTGCTCCCCTAATTAGGGCAATGAGCACATTTTTTATATCTTTAACAATCTTAGACTCTATACTTCAGATTACATTTCCTATGATTTCTAGCATGTGCTGCCTCTAAACACCAGAAAACATACAAATCAAATGAAAATGTTTCCCACATTCTGAATATATTCCATGTTTAATTGTCTACACCCTAATATAGACATTTCTGTCTGTTGTGTCAGAAAGTCTGATTTCTAAACAGCTGTTATCTGGTGAAACACCCATCTAAACATCAGCCTTAATAAGAGGGATTTGGAATCTCATTGCTTAGCATAATAAGAAAGGTTTTACCCAGGTGATTTTACCGTCACTGTCTGATTACACATAGATTACCTGGAGATAGATGTGCCATGAATGGTCCAGGTCTTTATAAGAGCAGCACACAGTTTCCTGATTCTTCTATTTGTCCTGGGGGTTTGATGTGACCTGGGACACTGCACTTTCTTCTGGAGGAGGACACAACAGGTCGCCAAATGCTCATTCTCCCCTTCCTCTCTCCAGAGAAAAGCTCTGTGTGTACTGTGTTTGTTCATTCTCCTGTCACTGGAAACAATATCATCTGTCTGATGTCTGTGCAGGGCTAAAGTCTTTATGTGAGGTCTTTGCAATGACATGAACGTTATATATTTGGGCCAGATGCATATTGTCCGGGTCTTTACACTGGGGTTAGATGTGTTACCACTACTCTGCAAGTCTTTACATGATTACTAAGCAGATGAAAGCCTCAGTTAGTACCCGGTTTTTATTTCTGCAAGCAATGAATGACTCTCCATGGGCTTAGGGTGGACTTTTGGGTAAATCTTAGTCTTGGGTAAACTTTTGTGGACTTTACTGAGTAGTGGAAAGCCCTTGCTTCTGGGTGCCCTTTTCTCACCTCCATGTTTTAGAGCCTGCGTCTACCTTACTTGATAAAGCCCCATCAGTACTGGCTAGAGGCATTTGTAGGCTTTCAGACAACCCGTATGATTTTGTACCACTCAGCAAAACACAAAAAATCATGAAATATACCTGAGAACCTTTTACTCTGGACTTTTTCACTTTAAAAATGGAAATAGAAGATTGAGTTAAGTGCCAAAGCTTTCTCTCTTATGATCCCAAATCTAGCACTGATCTAAGTCTGGTACCTAAAAGTTCTTTTTAGTTTATTGTACCCAGCAATCCATACATTGACTTTATGATGACCAGTACTCATATGTCTTTGGCACCTAGCCTACCCCCACAAGTAGCCCTGGAAATGCTGAAATAAGGTTTGATTACTAAACGGCAGGAAGGCCCTAGTTAAAGCTTCCATACATCAGAGGTTTATAGTCTTTGAGGGGTTTCAAACCTAAAACTTCAATGATATTGCTGCCAATTACTGAAGTTTCCAATTAATGGCCAATCCAAAAGCAAAAATCTCAGTTTAGATGCCTTCTATGAAAGAAGTGTCCAGTGGTCCAGTTCCTGTTTGTCCTGATTCCTGTTTGTCAGCAGTCATCTGCCTCTGTGAGCATGGGGGCCACAACCTGGCAGTTGCCCGCAGCATAACATCCTCACCACTAGAGGTTCTGGTGAAGACCAAGCAGTTGCTTAGACATCTCTGCCAACTGAGCTGGTGACACGGAAGGTCCACCATCCTGCCCTGCGGCACCATGACACCAGAGCAGACATGTAAAATGGAGACTTATGGGTGTCACCATGGGGCTCTTCTAATAGTACACCATTTCTATACATCTAAGCCCATGATACAACAAGGCTCACAGTACTGTCATTTAACATTTGATTCTGAGAATTTACAACCGCATGGAGATTACAAATCCTCTAGCGATCCTCGTTCACATAACAGAATGTCCGACAGGGAGATTATGGGCTAAGCTGGGATCTGCTGTACATTAATGAGTGTAAGAATGAATCATTTCATCCTTATATATTATATTGTGTTACACCCAACTCTGGACATTGGAATGAGTCCTTGTGGGGACACAAAACCAATCCCGATTGGGTGGAGGATAAATAGGGAAACTCATGCCAATTCCTCCAGCCAAAGTTCTTTTCTCTTTTAGTGATAAGTAACTGGGAGGCTCCTCTGTATTCTATTTGCTCCCTGAACATGTATTTAGTGACTGGCAAAAAGCAAAACCCAGAGCCTGTCAGTTGTATATTCCATTCTTCTTTTAATGTAATACATTGAGTTATTAACATCACATTTATGCCAACCTTTCCACCTTTCATGGTGCATCATGACTAAACCTGATGATCATCACATGTCTGTATACATTGCTCTATATCACTAACACCATTATGATCCTCATCCACCTCCTGTAAGGAATGATTAAACCTAATTTCCATAACATCTCTTTATACATCTCTCTGATAACATACCTGCAGCCCTTGCTCTTTATTGTCAGATAAGAAATTGATTTTTGACTTCCCATTATTAGTGATGGATGGGATTTGTTATAGGCTGACAGCTTTATTAGTTTTATATCCTCATGAAAAGTCGTTTTTTCAACAATTTGTTTCTTCCCTTGAAAGTAGAAGCTGAGTGTGAACCAATTCAAGTTTTTTTCATATTATTGAGTAAAACGGTTTTGTAAGTGAAATAGGAAAACTGTAAATGTACACAAATATGGGCTTACCGTGTTTAAAGATTCTTTTTAGATGATTTGTTTGATTTGGATATTTCATTCTGATTTTCATGGTTAGTTTTGCTGTATACTATAGGGTCAGCAGGTGAATTGATGTTAACTTCTAAGAAGGCTCTGAAGTTCTTTTGATAAAGAGATTAACACAACATAATGCGTACAAGGGAATAGAGAAGTGTGTAAAGAATGATGAGTGTGTAAATGTGAATGTAAAGATGCTGAATGGTAGTTATAGGTTATTAGGGTGTGCACTATGATTATCTTTAATTACTAGGTGTCAACATATTGCACAGCACTATACAATACATTGGGGCTATAGACAACAAACCTGCAGATATAACAAGTGCAAACTATGACAAGCAATGATATAGCATACAATATATTGTATATGGAGAAATGTAACTGTGGCTAATCAGTAAGAGTTAGGATAGAGAACTAAAGAAGTGGACAGGTTGAAAAATGTGTTTTGGGGGCTTGTTTAAATATGTTAAAGGAAGAAGGGAGCCTTATGGGATGAGGGCGTAGGATTATGGACATCTTGGAGCCATGCATGGGAAACGGTTATAAGGGAGTACGCTATAAACATTATAACCCATTAACAAGTTTTGGAGTAACAGAGAGGCTAATTAGGGATGTATTTATATATATTCAAATATTGTAAGTAGGAGAGGAGCTGTGGAGGGTTTTAAAGGCAATGTCCAATAGCTTGATTTTGATTAGGGAGGTGTTTAGGAGAAATTTGAAGATAAGGTGGGGGAGGGGGTGATTATTTAATTTTTTAGGTAACTGTCAGCCATTCTCTATTTTGTGGCCAAAATATTATTCAATCAGAGGGCAAAAATCCAGAGGTGGACAAGTAACTTAACATCACTGTACTTATTTGAATATGGGCTACCCATCCAGCCACCTCATGGGGTGATTTTTTGCATACATCTAAAGTTACATTGCCTATGCATCTAGCTTTCACAAGTCTTACAATCACCCTCAGAACAAGTAAGTTCTATTCTAATATGCTACTTATATGTTTATGTTATAGGGAAACTGTGTTAATAGACACAATTGTAAACTATTGTCTTGTTTTTCTTCTTTGTACCTCTAATTTTTTGTAAAGTCTTGGAATCCCCAGACAAAGCTACAATGTGAAACGCGTCGGGTATTGAGACGTCTAACTAATATATTTCTGCAACATACCGTATTTTTCGCCGTATAAGACGCTTCAGAATATAAGACGCACTCAATTTTAAAGGAGGAAAATCTAGAAAAAAAAGATTCTGAAAGATTATTCCCCTTCTGATCACTTATGTGCCATTCATACCGGTTTTCTCCTTCTGATCACTCATGTGCCATTCATATTCCCTTTCTGATCACTCTGTGCTTTTTTTCCACTGTATGGCAGTTAGGACAGGGAACAGCAGGGGGAGCTGTGCCGGCTTCTTTCACTGCAGCCAGGAGGAGACACGCTGCTGCCACAGAGGAGAGGAGACACACGCTGCATGCAGCCAGCCAGGAGAAGAGACACACGCAGGATCGGGTATCGGGTGAGTATCTTATTTTAATTATTTTATAACACATTTGTCGTATAGGACGCACCAACTTTTCCCCCCCAGTTTTGGGGAAGAAAAAGTGCGTCTTATACGGCAAAAAATACGGTACTATTTGTCATGTGTGAATATCTGGACTTTAAACCTTTACAATAGCATAGAAGATAGCTTGTCTAGTAAGAAAGCTATTTCAATAAAAATGATTCTATTTTTTATATTGCCAAAAAAAACTTCTTTTTGCTCCTTTCCTCTTCTAATTTTTATGTGTCATCAGCATGCAACCAAATATGAGTTTGCCAATAGAGGTGGTGTGAAAGGGAACAGTACAGGCCCAAAGACTGAGCCAACCAAGAAATGAATAAAAGAGAACAAGGAACTGCGGAAAGAACTCAGGAATGTGTAAATGCATAAATAATAATTAAAGCACAAGTGTTTAGGCCACAATTCATCCACATCTTGTGGTATTGTTGTGGTGTCATGACTGGGAAGAAAAGGAGCTGGGAGAGTGAAAGATGACGGGGACAAAGGTAAATGGAATATAGATAAATAGACAGGTGGGTTGGGACCACCACTTGTCTCGAGCTTGGTATAAGGATAAGACCCCCGTGGGAGAGTGCAGCTGCTAAAGTGGGGCTAAATTACCCTGGCCAAATATAAAGAGATGAGCCCAAAAGCACAGCATTCAAGCTTACTGTACCCACAGATATTTATTTACCCCTATATTTACTGTACCCACAGATATTTATTTACCCCTATATTTACTGTACCCACAGATATTTATTTCTGTACCCACAGATATTTATTTACCCCTATATTTACTGTACCCACAGATATTTATTTACCCCTATATTTACTGTACCCACAGATATTTATTTACCTCTATGTTTACTGTACCCACAGATATTTATTTACATACACATTAGAACGATTAGCTATTCTCTAACACTATTCCCCACTATCAGGAAAGGGTCAGATCAAAATGTTGCAGGGAAAAGCCTCATTTTCTTTTAAAGAGTCTGGTGGACATTTCAATTCCTTCTTTGAGGCCCTGGACTTAGTCCCTAATTTTGTAACCTAGATGCTAGTACGTGATTAAGTTCACATGTGAATATGCCCAGTGCCTATATGGTGGTGCTCCCTGGTCAGGGCTATTGTTTATAGGTGATGAATAGACTGTATAGGTGATAAAGTGTGTGATAAAGAGGGTTTATGGGTAATAAATGGTGTTTATAGAGGAGAAATAATGTTTACAGGTGATGATGAAAAGCGTTTACATGGCATCAATGATTTTTAAAATGTGAAAAATGTTAGAAAATGGAATGTGAAAAGACATCTGTTCATGAGTGATGAATGAGTTTAACATGAGATGGGTGTTTATAAGTAATGAATAATACTATCTATAAAGAGGAATAATGAGCTCCTTTCTCCTGCTGATGAGCACTCTAATGATACACCCCCAATTCTATCTATTTAGGACAATCAGGAGCTTCACAATTATTTTAATATAGGGGAATCAGGTTTTCTTTCTTCCTGTTCTGCTGATGACTAATGATGAACCCCAGAATTCTTTTCTCTATTTCTGCGGCTCATATGAAATAAGCACCTGATATATTTTACTTCTGTAATCCTGGCCAACACCATACCCCCATTTGTACTCAGTTAAATGAATTATTTTTCCTCAATGTGCATTGTTTAGAATAATTGTTTCAAGAAGTCATGGACTAATGTTTATTGTACGATAAGAATAATCGAATAATAATATATATATATATAGCTGATATTGATAAAAGAGATGTTAGATCTGGTATGATGGGATCTCAAATATGGGGATATTCCTAATGTATTGTAACAAGGGTTAGAAAATGTAAAAGTATATTGAGAAGAAACAGTCACAGAGAAAATGCATGGAGACCCAAAGTGAAACAATACCGAGATCAAGCTTGTTCAAAATACAATTCCAGACAAGTGAAATTATGTGACTCAATTTGCAGAAAATAAACAGCACTTAATTACAATGAATTACAGGAGACAAAATGTCTGTTGTCTTGGAACAAAATATCAGCTAGCAATACCATAATATGGGTCAAGGACACTAAATCTCTATGTTTTACAACACAACATTTCTAAAGTATATGGAAAAGTTTTTTAACATTTTCTGTAAGAACCCAACATAGCAAACAAACACTTAACATTGACATTAAGGATAGGTAAAATAAGAATTCCTATCTTTATATGACATTTTATATTATATACAGGGGAGGGTTGGGTGCTGGGTTGGTGAATTGCTATATTAGGGTTAGGCTGTATTAGCACATTGTGCAGCATGGGAGGACAAAGGAATGGGCAGGCAAAGCCATTGAATGAGATTGGGGGGGGGGAGTTTGTTCAGGTATTAAAAAATTCAGAGAAGGAGATGGGGCAAGGGGGCAGATCAGATATGAAAGGGTAGAAAGAGCCAGAAATAAAGAATTGATGAGAGGCTGACCATTTATTGCGATTTGTGTGATCAGATCCCAAATCTGAAAAAATCCCTAGAAATACAAGATCCAGGCTATGAATGAAGCCCTTATATGATATAATTGCTGGAATATATCCATTGAATGACTAGATCTCTGATGTGATCAAAAGCCTACTATGATCAGATCTATTTTATGACCAGATCTCTGGTGTGGTGAAGACTCCACTGTTATAAAAACTTCATCAGCTGTGGGAAATTCCTCAGTTTTCTGTCTACATTTCTGTTTATGTTAGGTGATAGATGTGTTACATTATAGCTAGAACAATTCAGAATACTTTGTATAAGGAATACTGTTTGTGATTTGGAAGCTCCATGATTTTAAAACTATTATCACAGCATGTCAAAACACATCACACTCATTATTTATTGGTTGGATAACTTCAGCTCTGGCTGGATTGGGGCTATTTTCCTCTCTCGGCAGGCAGACATTTCTTCACAGAAGGAAAGCATTGGTTGGAGCCAAGGAAAAATGCATTGGAAGGGAGAAATAGTCAGATCAGATATTGGTGAATATCACAAAAGGAGTTGGAATAAAGGGGTATACAGATATCAGAGGATGAAGGCTGAAATAATATTAGAGGATAATAGACTCAGAGCAAGAGTTGGATCAGTTATTTCAGGATGAAGAAGTCAGAGAAGAAGATGAGGGAGGGTGGGAGGTCAGGAAAAGTAAAAGAAGTGATGGGGATAATAAGAATTTAAAGAATAGGGGGAGCAGATTAGATATTACAGGATGTAGAAGTCAGTAAAGCAAACAAGGTGATGGTATGGCCAGCTAAAAGCAGATGAATAAAACTAAAAGAGCAGCGGACAAGCAAGTGGCACCCAGCTTTGCCCTACTCCATAGAAAAAAAAGGGGTCCTGCCCGATGTATCCGCTAGGATACATTGATGTAGAAGATGAGGGACTGCTGTACACATGCTAGAATTTCACCTAGCTTGTGTACAGTGTTTCCCTGATATAAAAATATCCACCATAATCCAATGGAGTGTTCCTCAGCCAGGGTTCCTTCAGAGGTTGCTGGGGGTTCTTTGAGCAAGGAACAGTTTGTGACTCCCAACTCAGTTTAACTGATATCAACAGTCTTTTTGGCTATCTGTAAGAGTGACATTCTTCCCACTAACCACCAAGCTAAAATAATGTTAGATGCAGATATAGTAATTATGAAAGGAGTTCCCTAAAGATCTGAAAGTTATTTCAAGATTACCCCCATTTTAGGAAGATCAAAAACACTGATGTAATGATTGCATGGGGGGGGGGGTTCAGTGATTAGTCGTGAAGAGAGATGGGTGATGAAGTAAATCACATATGAGAGGATAAGCAAAATAAAAAAAGGAGATGCAGACCACATATCAAGAGATGAGGTGTAGGGATGAGCGAGAAGGCGTCTGACAGTTTCATGAAAATTTCCTTGAACTTCCGGTGGGTTCGAGAAATTTCAGCAAATCGATTTCATGAATTCTATGAAAGTCAATGGGCCGACTTTAAACATTAATAGCTAAGCCCCTATACATGTTAGAACCACCAAATTTGCTAGGTATGTGTAGGAGAACAGCGGCAACAAGGAAAAAATACAGTTCCAAAGTTCCAAAAGACCATGTGGTTTTCCAGAAAATGGCAGGCAAAGCATCCAGAAGGCAGCATAAACATTAGGACATTAAGAAAGGGTGAACTCAACCCACTAGCAACAGTCTCTGCCGTCAAAACAGCAGGAGAATGCGTTGTTATTTAATGTATGCACCTTTATTGAATTTACATAGCTGAATAATATCTTAACGCTATATAAATCATGTTTATTAATAATATTAATTGCTAGGCGGCATCATGACCTGGATGACATGTGCTAAGAATACCACCCATTATATTGTGGACAAGTAGTGCGGTGACATTAGGCAAAAGGATGGAGGACCAGAGACGGAGCATGGGTCGGTAAGAGCAGTAGCAGTGTGTGGAGAGCTGGGTGTAGTGCATCGTCATTGCACGTCGTCAAGTGTACAGTTTAACTGGCATCTAGAGTAACTGGCATCTAGAGCTGGGTGTAGTCCATCGTCAATGCCACCCAGAAGTGTGTAATGCAAATCAATGAAATTTGTGATTAAACATAGAAGGGCCAAACCAAGATGTTTTGTGCACCAGCACTGTTGCTGTGGTCTGTGGTGCCGGAAGCGTTAGGAAGGTAGACGATATTGATGTGGATGACATGACTGCCAGCCTTCAATCTTACAATACTTAGCTGAAAAATTAGGCAAAGGCAATGGTACCTATCAGTGTGGCAGTACTGGGGGTTTTGATCTGCAGTTTGTTGGCCTCCCCGAAGCAGCAGAAACGTAAAGTAAATTGCTAGCTGGCACAATGGCATGACATTGGAGATGCCACGCCTGGACATTACGATAACTAGCGGAAAAATTCTACGGAGGCAGGCTCAGCTGACAGGGTGTTGGTGATAGGCAGCCACAGACTCGGCACCGGAGCAGTGTGGGCTCACAGAGACATCTTAGTTGGCCAGTGAGTCCTTGTGTCAGTCAATCAGTGACATCTGCAGTGGGGGTATGATAGTTGTTAGAAACCCACCTTTCATTCATTTTCAAAAAGGTGACATTCAAAAAGGTGACTGACATTTTCTGGCAACAGTCGTGATAGGTTGTCTATTACCACTCCGCCAGCAGCACTAAGGGTTCTTTCGGACAGAAAACTGGATGCCGTGCACGAAAGAAGCTTGATGGCATACTGTGCATTTGATAGATAGCAAGTGGGATCAAAATAAAATATCTGTATTTTTTTAGAGAAATACAGAAATTTTTTGATAGATAGCAAGTGGTGACAGTCGTGATCGGCTGTCCATTACCACTCCACCAGCGGCACTGAAGGTTCTTTCGGACAGAACACTGGATGCTGGGAAATGTTTCTGCCTTTTTTGCTAGATAGCAAGAGGTAGCATCAAAACCTGCACAATCTGTATATTTCAAGATAGACAGAAGGCTCCTAACCTGTCCCTGTCACAATGCACTTCTCTCCCTCACACAGAATACAAGATGGAGTGACTAACCCCTCCCTCCTTTCCTGTATATATGCCTGTGCTCAGATCTCTCCTGATTGGGCTGTTGACCCTCCTGTTGAGCTTGAGTCTAGTCTGGCATCCAGGGCTGGGTACTGGGCAGTAGGCAGGCAGCAGCAGTAACAGCATGAGGAGGAGGCAGCAGGCCCTGAGACGGAGTGTGGAAAGCATTGTTAACTGCCATCTAGAGGCAGTGGGCCCTGAGACAGAGCGAGGACGGCATTAGAGGTTTAGGCCATCATCCTTTATTGACAGTGTAGAAGGTGTAGCTATTGGGATGAATGAGATTCCCACTGTCCCTACAGTGGTGGTGGGCTTGAGACGGAGTGTGGATGGTGTTACTCCTCCTGCTCTTACTGCTGCCGCCTGCCCACTGCCCAGTACCCAGTTCTAGATGCCAGACTAGACTCAAGCTCAACAGGGTCTTCTTTCCCCGCTGATTCCGTCAAGCCCGTTCCCTTTCATGTGGCTACAAAGTAGGTAGGGACAGACTGGAATCTCGTTCATCCATTCATGTCTCCAATAGCTACACCTTCTACACTCTCCATATAGCTGATGGCCTCAACCTCTAATGCCGTTCTGCTCTGTCCCAGGACCCACCGCCTCCACCTCATGCTGTTACTGCTGCCGCCTGCCCAGTTCCCAGCTCTAGATGCCCGTTACCAATGCTGACCATGCTTCGTCTCAGAGCCCACCGCCTCCTCTTCCTGCTGTTCCTGCTGCACGCCCCAGGCTTGATCAATATGAGCCATCAGTATGCAGGTATACTTCTGATGAGCCAGCTGATTGTTAAACATACCGGTGTCTCCCATCTCATCCCCCCGACATATACAGAGGGACTGCTGTCCCACTTTCCAGTTCCGGGGTAAAATACACAGAAATTCAGTCCGATAAAGCGTGGTACCGATGGATGAAGCAGAAGACGTGACCTTCTACATTCAATCACAATTTTCAGATTACACACTTGCATTACACACTTCGTGTGCACTACGATGCACTACACCCAGCTCTAGATGCCAGTTACTAATGCCTTCCACACTCCGTCTCAGGGCCTGCTATCAAATGAAAGCACATGAAAGGGAACGGAGCTTGGCGGAACCAGCAGGGAAAGAAGACCCTGTTGAGTTTGAGTCTAGTCTGGCATCTAGAGTTGGGTACTGGGCAGGCGGCAGCTTTAGTAATTGGCATCTACAGTTGGGAACTAGGCAGCAGCAGTAACAACATGATTCGAAGCCGGTGGGCCCTGAGACAAAGTTTGGATGACATTAGTAAATGGCATGCAGATTTGGTTACTGTGCAGGCAGCAGTAGTAACAGCACAAGGAGGAGGCAGAGGCGGTGGGTTCTGAGATCAAGTGTGGACGGCATTAGTATCTGGTCTCTAGAGTTGGGTACTGGGCAGGCGGCAGCATCAGTTACAGCAGGAGGAGGAGGACAGAAAGGTTGTGATGCTATCAGCAAATCTCTGTCAGGAGTGGTAAATGCTGGCACTTCCTTATATAGGCCAATGGCTGCCTGTGTGCCCTGCAGTGACAGACAGCGGCTGCCTGCCACAACAAAAATGGAGGGGAGCATCCCTGCTGTTATTAGAGGGCCCTAGGCATCATGGGGGAGGTCCCTAGGCATTGTGGGAGGGTCAAATTCGCTGCTTCAAATCCAACAAAATTCGAGTTGTGTCGACTCGAATTCGAACGGTCATTTTCGGGTTGAACATTTGGACGACCCAAATTCAAACAACAACACTAGTGGCAGACTAGATATTAGAGGATGAGTAGCGTCAGAGAAGGAGATGAGGAGGCAGACCAGAGATTAGAGGATGAGCATAGTCAGAGAAAAAATAGTGTGGAAGGAATAATTAGATATTAAAGGATGAGAATAATCAGAGAAGGTGAAATGATTAGAGGCAGATAATCGAGGCTAAAAAAGTAAGATAAGACTTCCAAATGTCATCAATTACTCACAGTACCTGTGATCATCAATCCATTCCTAATAATTCTCCTGTTTGCAGCTGTGTGATTACCTCTAAATGTGTAGGAGACATTAGATTGAGGGGACTTATGGGCCAAAGCAAGAAGTGTAATGCACAAACTTTATTCAGAAATTATGAGCCATCGTCTCATGACAAAATTACAATAACAATGAACATATTCAAGTTATGACTTAAATGTAGGAGCAAATCCAACTCTGTTATTTCCCCGATCGAATACAACAAAATATTCCCGGATGAATATGTCACCAAGAATCCAAAGGCCAGTGGTAGACTGGAAGCCGCTGCTGCAGGATCCAGGGAACTGTGCATAATGCATAGAAATGTGTTATTACAGCAGTTTTTTTTTAATACAGATTTATTTTCATCTGTGTTGCTGATTTAAAGGATTCAAACCCCTAACATGTGAGCCATTGATTTAGTTACATCTGTTGTAACTATAAATCCATGTAGTCTGGTATTATGTGTGAGATGTGGGAGGTAAGTGGGCAAAAAAAGGAATTTTCTTAAAACTATCCTGATAAAAGGAAAAGAGAATAACAGAAAAGGTGGGCTGAATCTATATTTTGTGTTTTCAAATTGGTCTCTCTCTCATATTCTGGGTACCTAAATTTCCTGTAAACCTATGTGACCTGTAAGATAAAAGGTGTACATAGGTAGAATTTAGTGCAATGCTTCTTTAAAAGTAACTTCACTAGAGATGAAAATTTCGATCTTGAGAAAAATTCATGTTGTATAAGTCTGTATTTGCTGACTTTTTGACTTAATTGCAAACCCGCTGTTTAAATGTTAGCTTTAATTTAAATCAACAAGCAACAATAAAAATATTACTTTTCACAATCATATGTACACCACACAACAAGAGAATCAAACAATAGAATTATGAATACAATCATAAAGTCAGAAAGAACAGAAGCAGAAACCAAAATCCACTCTACACCCAAACACACTCTACACAAACTACACATGGAAGCACTGGAACACCTACAGCCTTTGTCTACCTGATAAAAGCTGTCTTACAATAATTTTTTTTATAATGTAATAGTGTACTATTCGTTTTGTCTTCCTGGAGTGTCTTCACAGTGCATGGTATCAGTGCAATCTGCATTTCTTTGCAGGATCCGACATACAGTGCTCTCTACTTTGGTTCTTCCCAATGGCTTTAGCAAAGTGTCGCAGGAAAACATTTGAGAATAATCATGGAACCCAATATTGCTGGGGTTGTGAAGCAGATTCAGGCTAAAGAAAGATTTTGGTAAATTAATTATGACCAATTATTTCCCTGTGCCCCTATTTTGGGCAGAACTTTTGGAAACACTATTTGCTTTGCAAACAATTATTATTTAAGTAATGGAGAACAGCTGCTGGATACAGTAGTTAGGACTGTGTGTAATACTCTGCACTGCCATGTCATACTATACACATAAATCTGTATTTACTGCACTATGAGGCTCAGTGTTATTCTCCTTCTGCTTGTGTATGGACAGCTGTTTGAGTAATCTGCCCCCCTTCCTGTGAGCTGGCTGCAATACCTAGTTACTGTATCTATTTTGTCTAGAGTGACTAGGATTACCTTGACTTCCTTTGCTGTTACCTAAATACACTTTTATTGACTTTTTTGGCGTTGGCGATTATAAAATGCATTCTTTATTTTTCTTTTTAATCTAGTAGCTATCCTGCTGTAAATCACCTGTACACTTTCCAGTACCAGTCTTTTCCACTGGTAAATAAACATAGAGTAGACTGCAAGAAGCTGTGTGTTAAGGTAAATGAAAATGACAAAAATGCCCTTAATGACTTCATTTTGCAGTAAGACTAACTGATCTTTAATTTGGAATTGTTTCTGGGGAATTTGTGGGAACAAAGTTGTTTGTAGTGCTGGCTGGGAACAAAAGTACCCTAAGCCTATTTCACTTTATTCAGATATAAATGGCTCTCTGGATGGCAGATGGGATGTCACAACACAATTCTCATGTCTACAATACTGTAAGGGAGCATAAAAAGAAGATCACTGCAAGAGTTTACATACATGTCATGGTAGATGCCTGAGAGGGTTATCTATCAATGTCAGCTTAGTGTTGTCACTTACCTGGTTGATGTAAGCACTAGCAGGCAGTGGGTACTTCTTTCCATTAATTGATATGATGATATCTGGAAGATCACTGATGGTGTCACAGTTCACATGGTACTAAAACAAAATGTTAAACATATTTAATAAAGGAAAATAATCAAGGAAAGCATCCATGTGTTTAGGCTTTGGTGGACACAGCAGCCATTTCCCGGCTTCTTTTCCACACAATGGTTTATAGTAAATGAAGCTTTTTTAGAAAGTTACATTAAAGGTAGTTTGTCATAAAAAGAAGGTGAAAGCAAACACTTTTGAAAAATACAGACTGTCATTCTTAGGATTGTGTGGGAAGGTTCAGATTTATTCAGGTCGATGTATATCTAGTAGTAGTTGGTCATATTTAACTCAACATTCAACTGGCAACTGGTCCAGCTGACTGTGACTTACTACTACTGGATAAACAATAACTTGCATGACACGCATTGGCAATGGGCAATTTTAGGGTGTAAAACCTGAAACTTGTGTGGAAATATGAGAAAACGATAACACTTGAACCTCTAGTCTAGTTGAGTGTGACTAATTACTATTAGATATACCTTAATAGTATAAGATTTCCTTATAACCTCCCACATCCTAGTTAATGAACTGAAACCCCTAGTGAGCACTGGACTCTTTTCTGCCAAGAACTCCCAGGTTCCAGGTTACCTTACCAGAGCCAAATCACTGACAAGCCATGCATTAATCACCTCTTTTACATCCCTAAATCTGTGAAAAGTTCCAATTCTGTCTATTTTGTAAACTTCCTTGTATACTCCACAGCCAGTTTGTGGTACAATTGCAATTGGTGTCAGAGGTATGTATACTAGGGTGTTAGAAATCACTCAGAGGTTAAAACCTATTAGGCCTGAATAAACCCATTCACTAATGCCTTAGATAATGTAAGAATGGTAATCACCAGTCCATATGTGTCCGGTTTTGCCCCGATGGCTCTTTGGATCCCATTGATAGCTCTTGGGTGACCAGCAATAACAGAGGTCCCTGTGTCCACTATAGCTTGACATCCCTCCGGACAGGCCACCACCTGACCATTCAAAGTAATACTGAAAGACATGATTCATTAATACAGATATAAGGAAATTTGTTTTTCATATTTTTTGCCTAGGAAACTCCTGACCCCACAGAATTCTCCTCATAAATCAAAGGCTCAAGGAAATCTACGCACTCCATTCTCAATTACAGGACAAGAAGGAAGGAAAATGTATGTTGATGGAAGGACATAAGAGATTTTTATATTCCTGGCTCACAGAATGTAATCATATGATAGAATGTAAGCAAGTAGGCATTGTAGCAATAACCAAATACTGCAAAAATATAAAAAAAAATTCTTCTCATAACATGGCTGAAGAGATTACTGTAGCACCAAAAGATTTACCAGAGGCCACTATATGCGCAATATAGTGATTTATAAAGGTGTTGGTAGACTTTCACTTGCTGCCTGGTACACGGTCTAGCAAAAAAAACAATCCACCACACTCCTGGTTGAGAGTTATGTTACTTTAACTAGAAAAGGGGGATGTGGATGGGGGTATACGACGATAAAATGGTCTTAGCACAAAGCAAAATCTCTGTCTAGAAGAAAAACCTGACACTTTTCTCATGATTGCAGTCAGGTTCCACATGGAGTACTGACCTCCAGGGCTGATGGGAGGACTCAATAGTCGGCAACACTAGTGTGAAGTCCCATTAGATAATGTAGGCTATGATTAGCATTAGTCTCTATTTGATGTCTGATCCCATGAATTGCTTCACACTGGTTTGGTATAACCACTTCTGACCTGTCAAGCACAATTGCATTGCGGTCTGCAGACTTTTACATACTGACAGGTTGAAAGGGTCCGAGCCTTCTTGTGAAGATAAATCTAACCTAACCTTTTCCTTGCCTTTAATACCATGTCAGTGACACTGTTAGTAAAGTATGGGTTCATAGGAAGCACTTCTCAATCTCCTTGCCATCAAATAAAGATATTGCAGATTGTGCTGAACTCTTATCTGGAGGTCTCAGACGTGAGGAAGGGGCAGTAGCGGTTCCACTAGCATGCTCCAAAGAAGTTGATACATACGCCATACTTTTTTCTTGCCATCATTCTGGTAAAGGTTGATCTTGGTTTCATCGGTCCAAAGAATGTTTT
>NC_092860.1:157605527-157607630 GCF_032062135.1 Pyxicephalus adspersus
GGCTTGTTTCACCTGCATGGAGAACTCCGCATGTTGTCTGTTCACAGCAAAATCCTCCACATACAAGCACCTCCCCCCCCAATCAACTCCAGGCCTTTTATCTGGTTAATTGATAATGACATAACGAAGAAGTGCCCACACCAGCCCATGAAATAACCTTTGAGACAATTGTCCAATTACTTTTGAGCCCCTGCAGTTCAACTGCATCTACGTTGTTTCACTTAAAATAAATTGTGGTAATGTACAGAACCAAAATTTGAAAAAAAAGTTGTCTCTGTCCAAATATTTATGGACTTAACTGTATAATAAAAATATAAATATAATATATATATATATAATTTCAGTGTACGATTGGGCTCTTTTATTTTATTTTGATTCAGGCAGGCTAGTCAGACTAGCTAATATTCTTGTAGGATGAGACCCAATGTTCAGCTTTTACTTTATGGAATCATCCAATAGCTGACCAAATAGGCCTTGGAACATATTCTCTTCTTTCATAAATCATCAGCTGCCCAAGTTTTTTTTAACCATACAGTCCTCCTTCTAGCCACTGAATAAGCCATCCCCAAGCAGAAAACCACACAAGATCAACGGCTGCCTCTGTTATGAAATTGTTCATTTTATTCTCAAAGGTTACTGTAACAGTCTCCTAATCTTAATTGGATCTAAGTATTTTGCCTACATTGTCAGTTACAACTTTAGGGTTCTTGCTCAAGATGTCAGTGCTACAACAGAATTTCAGGCCATTGTAGGCATTCTTAATTTTTGACTCAGTCTGATGATTTATGGGGCCTGATTTATTAAAACTCTCCAAGGCTGGAGAGGATATACTTTCATTAATGAAGCTGGGTGATCCAGCAATCCTGGAATAGATTTCCTAAAAGTCATTTGCCATTGGTTTGCAAATGTTTTCAATTCTGGACAAGATCCATTGCAGGTTTGTTGGATCACCCAGCTTTACTGATGAAAGTGTATCTTCTCTAGCCTTGGAGAGCTTTATTAAATCATGCCCTTTGTGTCTCTGAATGTGATGAGATTCTAATATAGTGTGTATAGTGTGTAAGTACAGTGTGTAAGCTCCTGGTTTTGTTCATTCATCCAGTGTGATCTTTGATAGTTAAACTTTGATCTAAAACACCTGTTGGTTCACTTTTGGTTCACTTTTCACCCACTTCAAGGCACCCACCAACTTCACTGCTGTGACTGCTCAGTGGTCTTGCTCATGGGGAAACAGAAAAAATAGTAAGTAACAGTAAGAAAAGATATATAAGGTCTATATACTGTAAATAAGAAAAAGCTTTAGGTGGCAGCAGTAGAAAAGGGTCATGTGAACCAGCAGCCTTCTACATCACAACTGTGCATCCAAAAGACAGAAAGAGAAGTGGAAGACTCCAACACCATAGAAGACCCTGGCCGGAGCCTCCGCCTTGGTTTTCCCCCATTATCACCACATTGACAGAATTACAGTTCTGGCATAAAGCAGCACGCCCCAATCAAGGAAAGCTTCTGAGAACCTTTCATGAGAAGTGCCACAGGGATGCTATACTGACAGAGTAATGTGGAATCAGTTTGCCTAGAATTCAACATTAGAGTTTGGATGACTTGAATCAAGGATGGCAAAAATGATTAGGTAGTTTTCCTTTATCCTTTCATAGACCAGTTAGGAATGTTCTTTGGGGTCAGAGGGCAGAGCCCACTCATTGTATGTGGCTGTGATGGGAGCCAGGTAATTTGTATAGGAGTATAGGAGTATAGGAAGCACATGCAGAAAAAACATCAATTCATAGATGTACAACCTGTGACCCTATCCTGGGAAAAAATACAGTGTACAACCAGTCAGACCACCCCATTCCTGGAGAGTTACTCTCATGTACAGCTTGCAATCATATCCCTTATCTGCAGAACAAATCAAATGTAAAGGCCAAGACCCCACCTCGTCTCTTGGGGGTTACTTGTGTATACAGTATGCAACCTAACCCCATCCCAGAGAAATTAATAGGGAGAACTGCCAGGAATCCCACCCCTTACGTGGAATAATACCACAATTTACAGCCTGTAACTCCACCCCTTACCTGTAGTGTTACTTCAATTTACAGCCTGTAA
>NC_092860.1:157609185-157633650 GCF_032062135.1 Pyxicephalus adspersus
TACAATTTACACCCTGTAACTCCACCCCTTACCTGTAGTGTTATCAGATTGCTCAGCCTATGAACAAATCCTTCCTTAGCGTGCTGCTAGAAGCTTCAGCCTTTGACCCCAGCCATTTTCTGTAGATTTGCTGGTTTTTGTAGCCTGGACCATGCTGACTGGTGTTATGAATATGTTTGGCTTACACTTATCTGGCCTAGCTTAAACATATCTGTATGTTAGGCATAGGACAGACCCAAGCTTACCTGTCTATTGTAATCTGCCAGTACTTCTGTACTGTGACCGGCACCCATTGCAGATTTCCAGTGTATAGAGAGTGATCAATTCCTCCGAACACAATAACACTTCCACTTCCACTGCAGAACAAGAAACCAAAACAATTTATTTTTCAAAAATGATTAACTTTTTAGGCATTTACAAGTAAAATGTTATGGTCGTAGCCTATGGGATATGAGTGGAGGGTAAGGAGTTTTGTTATTTAGCAAATTTAAAGGGAGTCATGGTATCTGAAATGTGAGAATTGCCATTCCTTGCTTACTTTTTAAAGGTGCCAGCACTAGGTTTATTACCCTGATCCTTATTTTGGGTGAAGGAACCATTTACTTAGGATAGTGTTACATAGCATTCACACAGTGTTTCCTTTTATATATATATATATATATTGCAACACCAAGGCAGGATTAGAGGTGGAAGGGAGATATATTTGTTCACAGGTGGAAGACTCTCACCTGTGAGATAATTAATGAAGAAGCACTGAGGGTGGGGATATAACACAGAGCCAGGAGCTCAGTCAGGCTAACTTGGAGAGACACAGACAGGGGTCTGTGCAGGCTCAGCCTAATTTGGAGAGACACAGACAGGGGTCTGTGCAGGCTCAGCCTAATTTGGAGAGACACAGACAGGGGTCTGTGCATGCTCAGCTTAACCTGGAAAGACACAGACAGGGGTCTGTGCAGGCTCAGCCTAATTTTGAGAGACACAGACAGGGGTTTGTGTCAGTGCCACTCTGTTTGGAGAGGCTGTGGACTGTGTGGGAGAGCTTTGTTTGGAGGCGCAGACAGTCGGTCTGTGAGGAGCTTTCTGCCTGGGGACACAGAAAGTTGGTCTATGTGAATGAATGGAAACCTGAGTAAAAGGTTGCTGAAAGCTTTGTTTGAAGCTGACAGGGAGAAGCCCTCCAGCTGATAGGAACGTTGGATGTAAAGTAAGTGCCGGGCAGGCAAGGATTTCTTTTGCTTTTTTGTTATTTTATCTGCAACCTTCAAATAAACCTGACTACAAGTCAGCTTAACACTTAAACTTCAGTGTGTGATCTGAGTTGGATGAACCAGACAAGTGTCCTTTGACCCCAGCAAAGGCGATCCTGAGCTTAACCCCTCACTATTTATATATATTTTTTTTATATATATATATAAATATAAATATATATATATATATATATATATATATAGGGCTCCATGGACAATAGGTACTGCTGTTAAGTCCTTTTCATGTACCTTTGCATTATGACCAGAACCATTTATTTCACAGTTCTATTAGACTGATATGAAGGTTATGTCACAACCCCCATCACTTACCTGCTTAGATAGACAGAGAATATGTCTTCCACTATTAAACCTTCACTCCACATGTTATCGAACACAGGAGCTGTTCCAGATACTGAAAGGCTGGGATACCCCAGCCCCAGGATCCCATCAAAGTGAGAATAGAAGAGAAAAATAGACTCTGTTGTGGTTAGAACCAAAGCTTGTTTCTTGACTCCAATATTTCCAACCTTATGGAGGAGAAGAACTGTTAGATATGACTGTGACATAACACGAACTTTGTAGAAACACAGAATATGGAACCTTAACAGCAGATTACTGTGAATAAATCATGGTCAGGAGAACTCACAATTATCATGATGAAATCCAACAAGTATTGGCCACACAATCTAACTTCATGTATAGAAATTAGTGTAGAATATATATATGCAGATATCGTTCAATTCAAAAATTTGAGCTCAGGGAAAATTGAATTTTAAATGAATATATTTTTGGAGAAATCTTTTTTTCTTTTTATGTAAAAATGATAAAAAGGATCGTCAACAGAATTGTAAAGATTGTCAAAGAAGAGAGGCAGCAAATTTTAGCCCTTTAGCCCTTTCCTATAGACCTATAGGGTCTCATCCCTATATAGTGACCACAATGTAGTGGTAGTGTAAGGAACTTACCCGCCCTGCGAGCCTGCGGTGTCCCTGGGGTTCCCAGCCACAGAGGGAGATCCCTCAGTAGCAAGCAGCATAATAACCAAGGCTGCTCCTCTGCTCACAGCTTGTCTGTCTCTGCAGGCGGAGGGATCCGCCCTGGACTAATTACTGATCAGCCAGGCAGCAGCCCTTGCATCCCTTTGAATGTGGTTCCTGCTCCCAGCACTGTGCAAGTGCAAAGTAGTGCACGTCCTAGGGGTACTGTGGGAAGAGGTGCGCGTGTTACCATGCGTCCCTCTTGTACCCCCCGAGGGCGTGGCACTCGGCTGCTTCGCCCCAGGGCGGGACATAGTTAGTTTGAATTCCCTGCGGCCAATCAGCTGCAGGGGATTTACTCAGTCTCCCTCAGTCTCAGACAGTGCCAGGTGGCGCAAGGTGATTGGTCATCCTGGCTATTTAAGGAGAGCCTGTCCATCACCCCATTGCCCGGTATAGCCTCTGTTACCACAGTGTGCTTGGGTGTGTCGTTGTGTGTTTAAAACTTCTGCTTGTCATCTCCTCAGTGACCCGGTCTGAACCTAACTCTGATTGAACTCTACCAGCCCTGACCTCGGATTGTTATTGACCATTCTGCCTGCTGCCTGCCCTGACCTCGGATTGTTACTGACCTGCTTTTGCCTTATCCTTCTGTACCTTGCTTGATTGGACTTAACCCTTGCTGTGCTGTACCATTCTGAATAAACCTTATTCAAGGATATCTGGAGTCGGTAGTGGTTTGTGTGCCCAGGCGCATTACAGGTTGGCTGCTAGTGGTGTGCTCATTGGAAATCTTGAAGCCCCCTGCAACAAGGGGGAGTTAGTACAGAGGTACAAAAGCTTACTTATTCCACTTTTTTTAAATGGCAAACTATAGTTTCCACAAAAGTTAAATCATTTTGTTATGCTTATGCTTGAAACTAACAAGCATTGGGATAGCATTGAGTCATATGTTGATGCTTTGATTGCTATAAAAATGTGTTTTTAGCCCTATACCTAAATATTTTTTGCAGAAATGCACTGTACACTGCTGTAAGAAGTCCCTGAGGTCATAAGGTCCGATTATACCTGAACTCTATTTGAAAAGAGTCCATTTCTACAGGTAGTCCCCGAGTTATGGGCATCCAAAATACGCATGACTCCTAGATACGAAAGGAGCTTCCCTGCTCTCTCCTGTGCAGGATGAAGGCTTGATGGGGGGGGGGGGTTGCATGATATACAGAAGAAATCTTTTGCTAAACACAGCTAAGGTTCTGGGTGATCTTAAGGACTGAGCTCTTCTTCAACATCTTTATTGACCAAGACAAACTCTGCAGTTGTTTCTTTTTTGCATATCAAAGCAAAGCTTGCTCCAGAAGTTAATGAATGTCTAGGCTCCATAAAGTTTTTTTTTGCTTTGTGATTAACTCACAGTGAGTATTTTATACAGTAACTGATATCACGCTGCCTAAAAATATGTTGAGAAAAACATCTGTCCTAATTGCAAATAATGTATCTGTCCCGACTTACATACAAATTCAACTTAAGAACAAAACTACAGTCCCTATCTCGTATGTAACCTGAGGACTACATGTACTATACATGTACTATATAAAAGCACCACACACTATGGAACATTCAAGTTGAAATCAAATTGAAATTTTGCCTAGTAGAATACTTCTACTATTTTGCTTTACAATCATTCTTCTTGTAATTGGTCAAATTCTACAGAATAAATTTACATATGTAGTTATAAATTACCTTACTACTACCTAACTCTTGATTCTACCACATTTCTATTTCAAAAAGGGGAAAAATGGCCAGTTGTAATGCTTCTGTTTATCAATTTATGCCGTGTTCTCTATAACACTTTATCCACCCCAGCCACTTGATTCTACAGTATATCTAGAAGGACGTATCTCCAATGTGCCCAGAAAAATGTTGGCCACATTCATTCTTATTCCCATAATATTTTTTTAATGAACCTAACCATTAGTATTAATAATATAATGTTGCCCAGGACCCATAATATACACGGTTTCTCTTGACATTGACACCCTTATTTTCCCTAATACCCCATTAATTACACCAGGTATTACTGGAAAACCTCATCTAGTGGATATATATCTAACGTTGATTCTTCAGTAGGCACATGGACAGAGATGGGCAGCACAGATAAAGCACCTAAGCATGAAAATATTTAACTATCCAAAGAACATGCAGATGATATTGGCCAAACATGAAAGACCACTCATGAAATGTTTTACATGCTCCTACCTGTACTGTATCATATGCCAGAACTCCATTGATACTGCCCGTACCATAATAGATTGAGACTAATTGACTGGAAGGTTGAAAACTGGAAGACATGTGAGGATTAAACCTATGATGATTTGCTGCAAGAATGAATAGAGAAAATGTTTAAATACTCTAATCATTATAGGCACAACATTATTAAGTTGTAACACTTTATATACCATGATAAGTTTTATTGGGAAGCAGGAGAAAAGACAGTTATAGTGTATTACCAAAGCATTTTTCTTATTTTCTCTCTTCTAGTAAGAAGAAAAGGATAAAATGCTAACTTATTTACATGTAATTGTTAAAAACAACGACAACACGTCACACAGATTAAATTAAACAGACAAAATTTTGTAATCTAATTTGTACTTGTGAAATCCCACTAACAACAATGCTGTAGTGTTAAAGCCTGAGCAAAAATGTAATTCTAAGAGATATCTGATACATAAAAAGGTGGGGGGAGGGGGGCTCAACTCAACACATTTTGCTAATTTTTAGCAAAGTTAAAGTTTATTTTATTTATTATTAAAGTTTAGGAGTGTTGTAAGTAAATGTTAAAAACTTGGAGCATGGATACTTCTTAATATATCAGATAAATGGTCGAAAACTCTATTGTTCTAATTTAATGTAGTAGATATATTGGGTGTAGTGTTCATATTGCAAATGTATTGGAGAACAGGGTATTGTTCACTTTGCTCAGCAATCAGTGACTGGCAGATGGTCAGCACCAAGAAAACTGCTAGTAAAGGTGGAGAACCAGATGTAAACAAAGAAACATGTTTTTGTATTCATATATTTTGATATTCCTAAAAATATTCTATATCTCAATCAAACTTATAACCCGCGATTGGCATCCTCTATTGTGAACCGTAGAAAATGTTGTCTTATCCTTATCTAGTAATTAGTACTTCTTACTTTATATTATTTTGTCACAAGTAAACCTTTATACTTTATACCATACCTTTA
The DNA here is from genome assembly GCF_032062135.1 of Pyxicephalus adspersus. Taxonomy (NCBI): domain Eukaryota; kingdom Metazoa; phylum Chordata; class Amphibia; order Anura; family Pyxicephalidae; genus Pyxicephalus; species Pyxicephalus adspersus. The sequence goes on from NC_092860.1 coordinate 157,614,656, forward strand.
TTGTCACACTTGGGGAGACAGGGCCTGAATGTGTTAGCATTCCAGTGTTTTAACCAAAGCTTCCTGTAAGCAGGGATGGAACAGGCCATCAGATGAGCTGTCAACCTTACTTGTTCTACTGGTATTTTGGTTAAGAAGTTTGCAAAAAGTCCTAAATTCTTACAGGTACCGGACTACATATTCCTCTACATTCTCCTGAGAGATAACTCAAAATCCTCGGTCCCAGCGCAGTGCTTCGGAAACAAAAAGATTCTCTGAGATCTGTGGACTTATGTAACATCCTTTTTCTGACATACTACTAATCAGATTCTTTCCTCTACAATCTATCAGGAATGCTGCAGCTAGACTTATCTATTCTTCCAATTGCTCCTCATCTTCTGCTACATTTTCTTCTATTTCCCCCCAGAATCAAATTTAATTTTGTACTTTACTGTACTGTGCCTGAAAATCAATCAACAGCTCTTTTTCCACCTGCATTCTTGGCCCTATAAACAATTACACCCGTATCCACCCTCTCCTCCAATGACCTACTGATGAGCTCCTTACTCATAACCTTGTCTTATGCACAACTTCTTCACAAACACCGGGCTAAAAGGACGCCACATGGACTGATCCATCCAGCCTACCACTTGAGCATGATGAATGAGGGGAAGACAGAACAAATATCCATCCAGCTGACAGGAAGCATTCACAGAATCAACACAAAGCCATACAGTGACATACAGTGCTACCTGACAGACCTCTACTCACTGAAGAAAGAAGCGTGAGCAAGCTGGGAATGGCGGACAGGTAAGTACAAGGGAACACAACACCAAAAATCCTGCAGATCCTAAAAGGTCACTTTTTGGGCTGGAAGGGATCAGATTGGAGCAACACAGCTCCCACCCAAAAAGAAAATATACAGCCCACCAAGGGGTCTACTAGCCAGGAGAGGCAGAATCTGAATGGGTCAAAGAAAAAACAAGGGAGGGGAAAAGATGACCAAAGCAAGGATGGAAAAAGAACATGGGGCATGTCATGTCAGGCTTAACGTTTTAAACTAGGGGGAGGTAGTTCTATAGATTACGACTCGATCCACAGTATGATGGTATGAGTACATACAGGGAGGGGTTAGAAAATGTTCTATATAAGGGGAAAAATGCCATCAATGGATATTTTATTAATAAATTTGTATATATCATTATTATATCAGTAAGTGCAATTGTTCTGGGACAATAAAGTATAAACTCCTTTGGTGTATAAACTAATGTTACTAGTTTAATGTTCACTGTACAGCACTGCAGTGTATGTCAGAGTTATATAACTGTACAATAAAAGTATGATAATCTAGGGGTATTACAATGTAACTTTTTGTTTTTCAGGAAACTATACAAACAATTGAACAGGCACTCCATGATAAGACTGGACACATGGCATCATGCAATCCACCTGAAATTTCCTGATTACTACACTAACTAAAAAGTTTATAATATCAAAATCCAGATAGGTAGTAAATGCACTATATATCCACTCTGCATAACTCATGAAATACAGGAAAGTATAGTAAGAGCCTTCCTTACCTCCTTCAACACCTTTTAATTATAAGGACAAGAAATGATCCTTAATTCCTTCTAGTCCAACATATTCCATTTGTAGATAAATATGTATATCTGCAGAGCGATGCTTCCAACTTCTTTTAACAAGAAGTCTTCCCTGAAAGGCAAATAAGGCTAGATCTCATCAACAAACCTGGGCAAAAATTCAAGGCCAATGTCTCCCCAAAGACAGAGAAAAAAATCCTCATTCAAAATGTCTAGGATTGATCCAGTATTTTCACACACATGACTACATAAAATGGGAGTTTGACAAGCTGGACTCTCAATTTTTTTTACCTGCCCATGTCTCTCACAACTGAACAAAAATAAAGGATTGCAAAATCCTTACCTCTTTGGGAAGGTTGCCTGATGGTATATTATCAAGATTATACTTCATAAACAGCAGAGAAAAGAACATGATTGGGTTGACCACATCTAAGTGATCCTCCTCCTTATATAAATAGGTTGGTTCATTGCAAATATGTATAGCAAAGCCTCAATGGGGGCCACTACATCTTAGTCTAATCCAAAGACCTGCCTAACCCAACAATTAACTAGTAGCAAGCGCTCTGCCCCTTTGTATATCTTTTTCATCTAATCAGTTTATATTCTATGCAAAATATTTTTGTCCATCAGCTACCAAAGACAGTTATGATTTACTTCAACAAAATCTTTAGCCTGATGCAATGCCAGTAATTATAATTTTTATAGTCACCAGTCTAGGCCGTTTGGAAAGTCTGAAAATGCACCCCTACCCTAAAATGAGCAATGCTGATTGCTGGACAACAACATGTTTGCAACTGACAACAGTCATCAGACTAAAACTTCCCTTTTGCCAAAAGCACTCCAATATATCTCCTCAAAGAGGAAGGGAGCAAACCCTCATTTAAAAAGCCATTAAACAAGGGGTCCAAGTAGGTTTATGCCTCTCACTAAATAAATACAACCCTTCTGGTTTCACAAACAAAAGATTTCCTATGCTTACATGGTAAAAAAGGCAAAATAATGAAAAGTGGGTATAATCCATATTCAGAATTCAATTAATTACAACACTCCTGCTAGGCGGAGAACGGGTCTTTGTGTATTTAAACTGAACTAAGTTTCTTCTTTTGAATTACTGAGTTATGCCACCTGTATACACTAGTCAAACAAAAAGGATCCCTCAATTAATCCAGTCTAAAAACAAAGTCAATGAAACAAATATTTTGGTGCAAATGAAAGGAAAAAGAGGTGGAAATAAAAGGCAACAGTAGGTTAACATTCGAAGAGGGAGTTGTTGTTCCACTGACCATATGGTTCCTTTTTTTCCTGACTGATTTTTCATCACAGTAACATAAGGTGTTCCAGCAGTCTGGGGGGGGGGGATATTCCTGGAGGGTCACAAGGTTCAAGGTAATGTTCCCTTACTGGTGTTGGATGAAGTTCACAGACCCATTGTCAGACTGTACACTGGTATAGTTACCAGTTCCTCCTAGTGCAGGACAATACCTCTCATAATGTGGCCAAAGTGTGTTGGGAGTTCATGGAAGATGAAACCGTTGATGCCATTGACTGGTCCCCATGAATCCAGTGGAAACATTTTTACAGAAAGTTTCATTTTGTAGTCTGACCAGTACACACAAGTGCTTCACAACATTCTAAATTCAGAAAATGTAATTCTCCTTTATTCTCCACTTTTCTGAAAATGACAGAGCAACTCATAACCTTAACCCATTGTTTCCTGATCAATACATTTATAATTGCTGTTTAGCTGCACAAAGAATAACAGAAGGTCTGGAGGTAAGTGACTGTGGTAGAAAGATAGAATGAGGGCAAACCTTGCTGTTTTCTTGCCATCATTTGAAGGTGATTTTTATTGGTTCCTTATCTACCCATAATACCAGCATTGGCAAGAGTTATAAGAAACTGCTGGTGCAAGATAACATTTGTTTCTACAATTAAATATTTGAGTTCATTTGTTATTACATTGGCATAATCTGAGGGCTTTCAAGGACATGAATGTCATTTAGTATGAGCTGCAGTTAGGTAACAGTGATACACGGCTAAAGTAATCCAGAAATTTCATCTGATCTCTATATCACCAATATGTAAACGAAGATTTAAAATTTGGTTAGTTGGTTGAAAGAACAAAAATCATAAAAACCCGGCTCTGATGTCATGCAGCAAATTAGTTGTGGCAGATTAAAGAACAACATCAGGGGGATTTTTACATAGACGTGTCAGGTGATTCTAACTTATTATTATTGTATTATTTATTATTTTCATTAACATTAGGGCAAACCCTGTAAATCAAGCACCAACTTGTGGTCAGCCTTTTCTTCACTTTAACCGTAACTCTCATAATATCAACTCTTCTGGTAATTCTCAAACTAATCTTTCTTGTAAATTTAGCGTAATGTAGAGAGAAAAAGAGAGAGAGCGAGAGAAAGTCACGGAGAGATGAAGAGAGAGAAAGAGAAAGAGGAGAGAGAAAGAGAGAGCGGGAGAGAGAGAAAAGAGAGGGCGAGGAGGGGAGGGAGAGAGAGAGAGGGAGAGAGAGAGCGAGAGAGAGAGAGAGAGAGAGAGGGAGAGAGAGGAAAAGAGAGAGAGAGAGACAGACAGAGGAAGAGAAAGCGAGAGACCAACTTTCTGGAGTGCAATAAAATGTTTTAAATTCTCCTGTTCTGCTTTTTTATTGGCCATATGCAAGGTACTTCTTCCAAGTTCTCCTCCGGTTTCCTTAAAATTGCTTCTAACACAAAAACCCCATCAAAAGTAATTCTACTTGGAATAGGGTTCCCTAAGGAACCTAGTAAGGCGATTGCCCCTTGCAATTTCGGGTAGTGTCTGCCCCAATAGCAGCAAGGCAGGCTGGTCCCCTACTGTAACACAAGATCTTAGGCAAAAGGCTGGGAAGGGATGATTTGTGTGACAACTTTTGGTAATTAATGACAATGGCAATACAAAGGAAGCTGTGGGTGGAGCAGCATCTCCAATGTGGAAGCGATCTTCAAAGGTTTCCAGGGTATGACCAAATAATAATACAATAATTAAATTATACAATACTATAATTAATTAAATAAACAATAATGGACCTGTAATGTACCTTTGTAATATCAATTTCATATACCCTTTATGAATGTATAAATGGGTTTGGGATGGTTTCCGTTGTGCTTTAAAGAGTTTGTATCATTTGTTTGTAGATCCTTGACATCCAAACATGTTTTTCTGCCTTTCTGTCTTAGTGATCATGACAGAAACATCATTTGATGGGTAGCAGCCTAATAAACCAGTGTTTGTTTAATGCCACATTTGGAGGAACAGTTGGAATTCCTGTATCCTAATATCATACCTGGGATGAAGAATCCTAATGTGGCCATCAGTGATGACAAACCCGTAGTAGCGTAGGTGAAGGACACAAGGTTCATGCTGATAGAGACATGACAATGGGAAGATGACACACCAGGATAAAAGACAGTGTTGGGACAGAGAAACAACACAGAAATGAGAGGCAGAAGACAGGGGTGACCCAGGGAGAGGTAATAAAATGGTTATGCCCAAAGGAGGATAACTATTGCTTGTAGGTCTTGCTTATAATAATATTATTTGTTGTATGTCTTGTATTTATATTTGTGCTATGTAACTCTTTTCCCACATATATCATTCTGTAAACAATATAATATTTTATACACAATTGTTGTGTGTTTTCTCCTTTGCTGATGACCGCATGAGAACTTACAGGAGGAATCATTATTATTGAATTATTATTTATATTTATTTGGATATTGTCCTCAATAAGAATCATAATTTCTTACAATTTGATGGCAGAGGGACTTATTCATATTAATAGAGATGTGGGAGGAGAATACTTGGAAAAGTATCTGGGCATAATATTGACTGAACATTGATTTGACCTTTTTTTTCTAGTATTGCATTTGTAATTTTTTATATTTGTATTGAACTATGGTAATAAAGATGAAATATGAAACAAAAATATGGGACATTCAGTGCTTGTAGATACTTTTTATCTGTTTATCAGTCATTATTTTGATCGATAATTACATTAAGATACATTTGTATATTGTACATCTAGAATTAGACAGACAATAATCTTATCTTTACAATACATAATTGATTGTAGAGGAAATGAACCTCTGTCCATCCCTTACCCAGAACAAACCTGCCAGCGATACCTGCAGGAATGTTTGGTGATTGTCAGTAAAAGATAGGGATGAGCGAGAATGCCTCTGGCATTTCCTCGAACTTCCAATGGTTCCGCAAAATTTCGGTGAAACCATCACAAGAGCAAATAAAACAGGATTCCCAGAGCTACATTCAGCCCTGGAAATCTCCCTGTTTGCCATCCCTGGGCCGCATAGGTAATTAACCTCTAGTGTCCTGGGATCGCAGAGGATTTCCTTCTGTCAGAAGGCCTTGTCGCTTACATTTTCAGTATGTTCAGAAAATTGGTTCCTTCAATTAAATTTAAAATAAAACAAATGCTGTAACTGCATGTAGGATTGGTGTAAGGAGTAAGGACTTCTTACCAAGGAGCTTTAGATCTAAAAATGTTTTTTTACTGCTCTGCTCCCTGATTGGCTGAGGAGAGGGAAATCCTGATGATGCTTGAGCTATCATCAGGGTTTCCTATTTCTCAGCCAATCACAGAGCAGTAGAGGTGATGAATGGAGATACATATCTCCATTCAACCTCTATTGCCCTGGTATTGCTTGCGATTACAGCTGATTGAAGGCTGTAATTAGCTGTGACTGCAAAGTTCCCGCGGTCCGTGAATCCCACAATGACATTATGATTCATTATGTCATGGTCGGATAACCTGTAAAAAATAAAAAAAATAAAAACGAGTTAAAATAAAAACACACACAAATTAAATTCATTTAAGATTAATTTTTTTTTTTTTCGGGTCCAGTCTACCTGAATTCCAACAGCCATATTCGGGTCCAATATAAGGACAACCCGAATTCGAACACCAACACTAATCATGAACAATCACGGCATAAATGTTTATATAGACAAGTATTATCCTAAAAAGCCCCAATCAGTGCTCTAGAACAGGGGTGTCAGACTCAAATACACAGAGAGCCAAAATTAAAAACTTTGCGGGTCAACTTTGAAATTGTTTCCTTCTCATTAGATATAAACTCCTTTCATATGGAAACAAAGAGGTTTTGCTTCACATTCAATCTAGAACAACCTATAATAGAGAAAGGGGCATAAAAAATGTTTTTTTAATTTTATTTAGGAAAACATCTTCTGCCTCTTTCTCTATTTGTAGCCTTCAGAGTAAAATTTCAATGGGAACCTTTTTGCACAGACTAACAATAATAATAACAACATTCTTCTATGAAAATCCAACTATTCAAGTCCATGTCTTGGAGTAGCAAGGAAAAGCTGAGGGGAAGTGCTGGAAATGCCGGACGCGGCCAATGCCGAGCTAAATTTTATAAGTGGCCCGCCGCTGGAACTCTCTCTTCATCGAAATAGCGCCGCTACTAAAATTCCCTGCATTATTTACATCTATAAAACAGTCCAATGCAGGGCCACACATAGGCAGAGAGCCCGCTGGTCTATAGACTATAGAATTGTAGTAGCGGCGCTATTTATTGCGGCGGCCCAGCTGCCATTCATATTTAGGATTCCTTTGGGGGCCAAAAAAAAAAGGACGTTGGGGGCCAGATTTTACCCCCAGGTGAGAGTTTGACACCTCTGCTCTAGAACCATCCAATCTTTACCTTGTGACATCCTGCTATCACCTGAAAAGAAATATCACAAAGAAGGCACCAAAAATGTTGCCAGAGAGTTTAGTGTAAATTACAAATAGTAAGATGATGGATTTGCCGTATTGTGTTATGAGATGTCGGCCTCTTGTGGTTGGAGGAAGAAAGCACCAGTGTGAGAGAGAACTCGCTGGGAATCGGAGCCCTGGAGACAGTGTGCTTTTAGAAGAGCGCCCTCTTGTGTGGAGAAACCAACTGCCAGAAAACAGGAGGTGGTAAATAGAGATCACTCCGCCTGGATATAGTCCCGGCTTTGCGTGAGAGGAAAAAGCGGTTTAGGTGCGGGACATGAAATAAGTGACCACACATGTAGGGGTCCTAATTGCCATTTGCCCAAAATGTGGGGGTGTACGAAATTCCTATTAAGACAATACTTATAATTGAAATGTAGGGGTAATATGCTATTCTGAAAGAAATGTTGTCATGTTATTCTTTTTTACCGAAATGTGGGGGTGTAAAGAAGATTCTGAGAGAAATGTGTAATTATTGCAATTATGACAGACATTTGGGGGGGTTATTGTTTTTTGTTACATACATTTTATAGTATTATTGATATTTTGCCAAAAATGTTGTGTTATTCTAACATAAATGTGGCAGCATTGATACACTTCCCAGAAAACTTACAATTACAAATTACAACAATGACTGAAAACTGGGGGGATTATTGTTTTTTCCGGGTTTAAGGTTAACTCTTAGGGTTAGGAATTAGTGTTAGGGGTTAAAGTTAAAGGATAGGTTTAGGGGTTAGGGTTTAGAGGTTAGGGTTATGAGGTTAGGGTTAGTGTTAGAGTTAGGGCTAGGGGTAGGGTTATGGGTTAGGGTAGGGTTATTGTTGGCTCAGGGGTTAGGTTTATGTTTGGGTTTAGAGGGTTAGGGTTGGGGTTAGGGGGTTATGGTGCCGTGTGAGCCCTGAGAAGGGCCATGGTGCAGAGTCTAAGCGGCAACCAGGTCTTCTTCAGAGCCTCTAGTGGTGAGGATGTTGCACTGCTGGTTACCGACAGGTTGCGGTCCTTAGGTACACCAGGATGGGCAGGATGATACCTGGTATCAAATCACTAGGCAGAATAACTGTCAAGAAAGGCTGGGTTCTAGGCATCAGCAAGCAAGCGAGGTCAGGTCACAAGCCAGGGGTCAATAACAGAGATCCAGGAAATAGACACCAGTGACACAGGGTTCACTGCAGACACAGGGAACACAGGAGACACTGGAAGCAAGAGGTGACACTGGAATATCCACGGACACAGAGGAACACTAGATCTGCACAAGGGAATAGACTGGAAACAAATGACTGGGCAGCAAGGGGTTAACACGGGAGCTGGAAAGAGGAAACACTGAATTAAGCACGAGGTGTAGAGGAAAAGACCAGCAGAGCTTGGGGTTCGGCACTAGTGGAGACATGTCGTACGAACACTGTGTTGTGTCTGAGCTAGCTCTATAGCTAGGGATAGTTAAGAGGCTATTTCCTGATTGGTAGGTGGCAGGTTGAGCGAAACTGATAAAACTTGGAAGAGCAAGCATTCCCATAGTCAGAACTGGCCGCATGCGCAGGAGAGAGACACCTGTTCCTTATCAAGGAAGAGGTAAGTGTGACATCTATGGTTTACTTCTTCCTTTCATTGTCCTCTCATTAAACTTTGCAGAGGAAGACGTCATAAAGCTTTTTTTCTATTTAGTTCTCATTTTTTAGCCAAGCAATATCATGGTGATCCCAGCCTGGACCACATATAGGATGGACATTTTACTCTTAAGTATGGTGCACAGGAGAAGATTTTCACTTTTGATCTAAATTCCAGTCCAATAAAACAATCTGATTTGAAGTGAATCTGAAGGGAAATCAGCAGCTTCCATTTTGGTTCCAAACAGTTGTGGATAGATCAGATGTGTAGGTAAATGTTGTATTCTGTATACAATTGTTCAAGTATATCACATTGAATCTGGCTTGTTTCCATTCAGGGAAAATGATCAGGGGTAGAATCTTGTGTGGTGTTTTGGGACTAATCTGACTAATCAATTACAGACTGGAATATGACAAAGTTGCAACTCCCGAGTGTTTGCAATTAACTGGGGATGTTTTTTGGGGGAGAGCTAAATTTAGCTGGGAGCAAGTTTTTTTGGGAGGAGAGGGAAAAGGTAACAGAATTGTATGTAGGAGGGGAATTTGGATTTTGCTTGGGAACAGATACATACTTTGACTTCTAAACGCTGTGCTACATAGTCTGGGCTCCTGCACTGTATGCATTACACACTCCCTGTACTCTGAAGATTTTATTTTTTAATCAAAACAGAATACATACATATATTAAAGAAACTCTAATACAAATCCAAAATGAGAAGGTTAATGGTCTTGGAAGAAACTATGAGCCTGTATTATTAAAGCTCCCCTAGGCTGGGGAGCATACACTTTCATCAGTGAAGAAGTGGAAGTCATTTGCTAGCAAATGTTTTGAATTGTGAAACAGATCCATTCCAGGTCTGCGGGATCACCCAGCTTCACTCATGAAAGTGTATTTTCACCAACCTTGAAGAGCTTTAATATATCAGGCCATATATGCCTAATTGCTTGTCATTTTGTACCTTACATTTCCAAATGACTTACTACATGCTGTGCTGGAGCAAGAGGTGGAAGGTACCCACAGATTGGCTGATCCTGTGTCAAACACAACAGAAAATTCTTGGGGTGGAGTTCCAATGGAAATGGTGCCAAAATATTCATTCTATCAACAAATAGGAGATGTTAAAGTTGGATACACAGAATTATCAGTTTTACATTTTGTAAAGTTGTAACATTTGTAAAGATAATACATAATAAATATATTTCTTCTGTGAGGTTCTTCATCATTCCCCACAAAAGGGTTAAAGATTTCTAGAGCAACAGACTCAAAATCTTTCCATTTTTCCTATAAACCTACCACTTACATCCATAAAGTTTACTAAAGGTTCTATAGTGGTATCCTGCAGCCCCGAGAAATATTGGTTAGACAGAAGTCCATGTTCCAGTAATGTCCTCCTGATGGATTTCCTTCTCGTCAGAGGGACCCTTAAATAGAGAGGAGAAAGTCTACATCATAAAAAAATCATCAAAAAAAAAAGGATGGACATTTTACTCTTAAGTATGGTGCACAGGAGAAGATTTTCACTTTTGATCTAAATTCCAGTCCAATAAAACAATCTGATTTGAAGTGAATCTGAAGGGAAATCAGCAGCTTCCATTTTGGTTCCAAACAGTTGTGGATAGATCAGATGTGTGGGTAAATGTTGTATTCTGTATACAATTGTTCAAGTATATCACATTGAATCTGGCTTGTTTCCATTCAGGGAAAATGATCAGGGGTAGAATCTTGTGTGGTGTTTTGGGACTAATCTGACTAATCAATTACAGACTGGAATATGACAAAGTTGCAACTCCCGAGTGTTTGCAATTAACTGGGGATGTTTTTTGGGGGAGAGCTAAATTTAGCTGGGAGCAAGTTTTTTTGGGAGGAGAGGGAAAAGGTAACAGAATTGTATGTAGGAGGGGAATTTGGATTTTGCTTGGGAACAGATACATACTTTGACTTCTAAACGCTGTGCTACATAGTCTGGGCTCCTGCACTGTATGCATTACACACTCCCTGTACTCTGAAGATTTTATTTTTTAATCAAAACAGAATACATACATATATTAAAGAAACTCTAATACAAATCCAAAATGAGAAGGTTAATGGTCTTGGAAGAAACTATGAGCCTGTATTATTAAAGCTCCCCTAGGCTGGGGAGCATACACTTTCATCAGTGAAGAAGTGGAAGTCATTTGCTAGCAAATGTTTTGAATTGTGAAACAGATCCATTCCAGGTCTGCGGGATCACCCAGCTTCACTCATGAAAGTGTATTTTCACCAACCTTGAAGAGCTTTAATATATCAGGCCATATATGCCTAATTGCTTGTCATTTTGTACCTTACATTTCCAAATGACTTACTACATGCTGTGCTGGAGCAAGAGGTGGAAGGTACCCACAGATTGGCTGATCCTGTGTCAAACACAACAGAAAATTCTTGGGGTGGAGTTCCAATGGAAATGGTGCCAAAATATTCATTCTATCAACAAATAGGAGATGTTAAAGTTGGATACACAGAATTATCAGTTTTACATTTTGTAAAGTTGTAACATTTGTAAAGATAATACATAATAAATATATTTCTTCTGTGAGGTTCTTCATCATTCCCCACAAAAGGGTTAAAGATTTCTAGAGCAACAGACTCAAAATCTTTCCATTTTTCCTATAAACCTACCACTTACATCCATAAAGTTTACTAAAGGTTCTATAGTGGTATCCTGCAGCCCCGAGAAATATTGGTTAGACAGAAGTCCATGTTCCAGTAATGTCCTCCTGATGGATTTCCTTCTCGTCAGAGGGACCCTTAAATAGAGAGGAGAAAGTCTACATCATAAAAAAATCATCAAAAAAAAAACAAAACAACAACAACAGAAAGCAATGTATAGAGTTTAGCTCAGTTGCTTTATACTGAGCATTGCTGCCTGCACACTCTGTACACATTCACAGACAATGACAGTATGTACAGTATGAAGCAGCAATTTTCCATATTCTTAGATCTTCCCATACCAGAATACTGTGGAACATGAAGCAGGATCATAATAAAAGCATCAAAAACAAAAACATTTGTGACAAAACTTTAATGTGAAGAAATAGCCCAACAATCAAAAGACTCTGCAGACCCTAAGGAAACATCAATAAAATAATGATAGATAAAAGTAAGCTGCATCTAGCTGCCCCCAGCTCTTTTGGAACTTTGGCATAGATTCGCCATGATGTAGCCAAAGCTCCTATATTGGCCTTATTGAAACTTCTAGCCCAGCAAAGCACGGCTAAATCTCTCTGCGGCTTCATTTTTGTGGAATTCCTCTGTTCTTCCTATATTTACACTTACAAGATTTGGATCAAATCCTTGGTTTATGTGTCGCAGACCATACTGACATGAAGCTTTAGCACCTTTGCCGAGGAAGTCAGCACAATGATGTTGTCCAGATAGTTAAAATTATGGACTCATCTGAGTCTCAGAACTGCTATGTCTGAGGACAGAAACTTTAAGAATGTTGAGGGTGCAGAGAGGACTGAACCCAAGCCCTGAATGTGTTAGCATTCCAGTGTTTTAACCAAAGCTTCCTGTAAGCAGGGATGGAACAGGCCATCAGATGAGCTGTCAACCTTACTTGTTCTACTGGTATTTTGGTTAAGAAGTTTGCAAAAAGTCCTAAATTCTTACAGGTACCGGACTACATATTCCTCTACATTCTCCTGAGAGATAACTCAAAATCCTCGGTCCCAGCGCAGTGCTTCGGAAACAAAAAGATTCTCTGAGATCTGTGGACTTATGTAACATCCTTTTTCTGACATACTACTAATCAGATTCTTTCCTCTACAATCTATCAGGAATGCTGCAGCTAGACTTATCTATTCTTCCAATTGCTCCTCATCTTCTGCTACATTTTCTTCTATTTCCCCCCAGAATCAAATTTAATTTTGTACTTTACTGTACTGTGCCTGAAAATCAATCAACAGCTCTTTTTCCACCTGCATTCTTGGCCCTATAAACAATTACACCCGTATCCACCCTCTCCTCCAATGACCTACTGATGAGCTCCTTACTCATAACCTTGTCTTATGCACAACTTCTTCACAAACACCGGGCTAAAAGGACGCCACATGGACTGATCCATCCAGCCTACCACTTGAGCATGATGAATGAGGGGAAGACAGAACAAATATCCATCCAGCTGACAGGAAGCATTCACAGAATCAACACAAAGCCACACAGTGACATACAGTGCTACCTGACAGACCTCTACTCACTGAAGAAAGAAGCGTGAGCAAGCTGGGAATGGCGGACAGGTAAGTACAAGGGAACACAACACCAAAAATCCTGCAGATCCTAAAAGGTCACTTTTTGGGCTGGAAGGGATCAGATTGGAGCAACACAGCTCCCACCCAAAAAGAAAATATACAGCCCACCAAGGGGTCTACTAGCCAGGAGAGGCAGAATCTGAATGGGTCAAAGAAAAAACAAGGGAGGGGAAAAGATGACCAAAGCAAGGATGGAAAAAGAACATGGGGCATGTCATGTCAGGCTTAACGTTTTAAACTAGGGGGAGGTAGTTCTATAGATTACGACTCGATCCACAGTATGATGGTATGAGTACATACAGGGAGGGGTTAGAAAATGTTCTATATAAGGGGAAAAATGCCATCAATGGATATTTTATTAATAAATTTGTATATATCATTATTATATCAGTAAGTGCAATTGTTCTGGGACAATAAAGTATAAACTCCTTTGGTGTATAAACTAATGTTACTAGTTTAATGTTCACTGTACAGCACTGCAGTGTATGTCAGAGTTATATAACTGTACAATAAAAGTATGATAATCTAGGGGTATTACAATGTAACTTTTTGTTTTTCAGGAAACTATACAAACAATTGAACAGGCACTCCATGATAAGACTGGACACATGGCATCATGCAATCCACCTGAAATTTCCTGATTACTACACTAACTAAAAAGTTTATAATATCAAAATCCAGATAGGAAGTAAATGCACTATATATCCACTCTGCATAACTCATGAAATACAGGAAAGTATAGTAAGAGCCTTCCTTACCTCCTTCAACACCTTTTAATTATAAGGACAAGAAATGATCCTTAATTCCTTCTAGTCCAACATATTCCATTTGTAGATAAATATGTATATCTGCAGAGCGATGCTTCCAACTTCTTTTAACAAGAAGTCTTCCCTGAAAGGCAAATAAGGCTAGATCTCATCAACAAACCTGGGCAAAACAAGTAGCCCTAGAAACTGTCCAGGATTTTATTATTGCCCCAATCCAGGTCTGGGAGGAGATGCTCCAGGGCACTATCTTATCAAAAGAATGAGCAGCCATCTGCAGTGTATCAGGCGTGCAGGGGCCATTGCCACTAATGAGCCATATTATGAGTTTTTTGTGTGAAATTCATACAAGTTTTTGCTTCTTCTTTAGGCAAAACACAAAAAGTTCATAGCAGAAGAGTCCTAAATTGTCACAGCAATGCCTGTATGACAAATATTGTCTGTTACCTTCTATCTGCATTTTGGGACCATTGCACCCAGTAGATCCTCTTCCCCCTTCTCATACAAACATCTCAGCCTCCTTGTCATTTCTCACCTTGCTAGGCTCTGCCTCACCTTCTCCTAAACTAGACCTGCTGTAGGTATAGATGGGACTGGCTCAGTGTTCCTAGTGCAGTAGTAAGGTATATGTCAGAGCCATATAAATGTGTAATAATGATAATAGTGTGTTTGTGGAGTGTCAGGTCTTCTCTGCAATGCTGCTTTATATATCATTGACAAATTCATAATATGAAATATGATTAGATAATTGCATTATAAATACTAGAATAGGTTCTATCAACCCCTAAAGTGTCCTTCTAACATAGGAATGAAGATGCAACTTACCTGACTAAAGCCTGGGACAGAGCCGTAGTCAGAAGAAGTAGTAACAATTTCATGGTGTCGGGTGTATGAGATGGAAGAATGAGGTGGCTGATGGCTTTTGGCTGCACCTTTATAAATGTCTTTGTTTGCTGTATGATGAGCACATGGTTTAACCCTTTCCTGTTCCTACATCTACCTAAAATGATGTCTGCATTGTACTTATCTATTTTTAATAAACATTAGTTACTTGTAATATTATACACTGCAGTAATGTATTATTAGGACACATTGATCAGGGAGAACCGTAAGTAATGAAATAAAAAATGAGGAAAGTGATTATCATTTTATATTTTGATAGGTATATGAGAAAAAGGTCCCAGGCTTCTGTTTACATACTTAGAACATTAGCTACTACTGTTGACATTATCTTAAAGTGTTCTTTGTTGCTTTGTTATTTCTATTGTTTTTAAATGCGGAAGGCGACTTTCATGGAAGTTTTTATTCTTTGTCATATGAAAAATCTTAACAAAACTCATAAAAAAGAAAAGAAACTGATCATTATTTTATACAAATATTTTCAGAATATAGAAAGCTACCTCTATTCACTCGAATGAATGAGAGTGAATGAGAAGGACAGATTGTAAGGTGAATGGTGGGAGAAAAAGAATGGGAAAAAAGTAATAACACCAAATTAGACAGGAACAAGAGGAAATAGGAGTAAATTTGGAAAGGAAAGACACAGAAAGGGAGAGGTAATAAAACAAAAAATAAAAATAAATAAGAACAACAAGTAGAGTGAATGAGAGAAAAGGGTGAAAGAAAGAAAAAGGAAATTAAAGAATGTAAGAGGATAGGGAAAATAGGAGATGAGAATGAAAAAAATATAAAAGGGAAAGCAAATGAATGAAAAAAGTGGCATATATTTTCACCTCATCATCATACCCACACTGCTATTTGGGAAATAGTTGAAGGCGACTATCAGAGGTAAGAACAAAAGGTACTTTTGAAAGGTTCTGGGGAAGAAGGAGGTGATGAGAAAATCATTAGTTATGGATCTGGGAAAATCGTATTTTTTTCTGAACTACAATATTATAAAGGGCCTGTGCTAGAATAAATGTTTCCCTGTGAAATAGCCCCAAGTGAGGACAGCAAACATCATCCTAGTGGCAGCTCTAATATTAACCATATAAAAATCTCCTTGCGATATGTAAAATTAAGAAAAAGCAGAATCACATCCAGCAGGTCTGCAATATCATCTTCTGTTTTCTATTCTTTAAATGTATTGATGGTATAGTTATAAACCCCAACCCTGAGGAACTGGCTGTGCTGCCCCACAGTCACTGGTAGAACTTGGTCTTTACAATACATAATTGATTGTAGAGGAAATGAACCTCTGTCCATCCCTTACCCAGAACAAACCTGCCAGCGATACCTGCAGGAATGTTTGGTGATTGTCAGTAAAAGATAGGGATGAGCGAGAATGCCTCTGGCATTTCCTCGAACTTCCAATGGTTCCGCAAAATTTCGGTGAAACCATCACAAGAGCAAATAAAACAGGATTCCCAGAGCTACATTCAGCCCTGGAAATCTCCCTGTTTGCCATCCCTGGGCCGCATAGGTAATTAACCTCTAGTGTCCTGGGATCGCAGAGGATTTCCTTCTGTCAGAAGGCCTTGTCGCTTACATTTTCAGTATGTTCAGAAAATTGGTTCCTTCAATTAAATTTAAAATAAAACAAATGCTGTAACTGCATGTAGGATTGGTGTAAGGAGTAAGGACTTCTTACCAAGGAGCTTTAGATCTAAAAATGTTTTTTTTTTAAACATAAAACAAAACCCATGTAATTGTAAAGAGGGAACATACTGGAACATGGATGAACCCCAGATGTCTGGCAGTCATGGGGAATCAGATTCTTGGTCAGATGTATCAGTCTGCATTTATTATGGAGAATAGCACTTAAGGTTTATTTCCATTATTGTGAACACAAATCCAATGATTGGTCACATCCCAGTTACTATTCCAGTTATCATCCCACCAAAACCCTAACTAATCAACATAAAACACTACATTCAATCACTATAACATCTCACACATCCCCTTATATACCACAATCATTGTCCTATCGAAATGCAATCATCAACTTTTAGGTTCAAATTACCCTAAAAATCCAAAATTATTAATATTAAACAGAATTTATATAGCGCCAAAAATAGCACATTGCTTACAATGAGACACCAAAATCTTTTCCATATAATGCCAGTCACTGCCCCAATCATCACTCTAAAGGTTCACTATGTGGACAGATGTGCATTGTGGTGCGCTAACAGAAATTGTACGAGAAATGCTTTATGTAGCTTATGTGGCCAAATTAAATACTAAATCATTAGTCTATGACAGTGATTTTCAACCACTGTGCCGTGGCACACTAGTGTGCCATGAGAGATCTTCAGGTGTACCTTGGGAAATTATCCATATACCATTGTTCAGTGTCTGTGCTGTAGTGACTGGCAGAGTAAGGTAATACTCTTCCATGTCAGTGGGTGGCAGTAGGTAGCTTAATTGCCTTGTTTATTTTTACAGTTCCCCAGGAAAAGGTAATACTCTTCCATGTCAGTGGGTGGCAGTAGGTAGCTTAATTGCCTTGTTTATTTTTACAGACAAGAGAATTAGCTACAGATGTTGCAGGATTTTTCAATGTAAAAAATGTGGAGTGGCTCAAAAAATGTTGAAAAACACTGGTCTATGACACAACAATGACCTCTTTATTTCAAAACGCTACATTTATCACTCTATATTACATTGGGGTTAGTTTATACACCATAATCAATGCCTTATAACATGCAAATCATCACCGTCTGACACTAATCATGGACCTAAAACAATATCATTATCCTATAACACCCCCAATCATTGCAATAATCTATCGTATACAGCATTTTACATAAAGAAACAAAAACTATATAACATGAGGCTTCAGTGTAGGTTAAATTACCAAAACAGGGGGCACTTACCTAATTGCGCTAAGGGAGCGAGCCCTCTAGTGGTTGGATACCAGAATTGGCTGTGTATATTGTGGGAGGGCTACCTGTAATGATTGAATACCAGTATTATCAGTGTATATTGCGGGAGGGTGCCCTCTCGTAGTTAGTTATCAGATTTGCCAAAGTATACTGTGAGAGAGCGCCATCTGGTGTTTAAATATCTGTATTGACAGCTTGTTTTGTGGCCGGGCGCCTTCTAGTGGTTGGATACTAGGATTACCAGTGTGTATATGAGATGGTGGTTAGTTGGAGGCGAGGAATAGGTATGTTTGTAGTAAGAATACACTGGAGCAAACATGTCCAAAGTCTGGCCCGTGGGCAAATTGCTGCCCGTGTTTAGATTTCCACCGGCCCGCTGCCTCTGTCTTAAAATCAATAATATGCGGCCTGCCAGCACTGTTGACCATAGTATAAAATACACGCGTAAAAAAAAAAGCTATTTTATATTTCATTAGAGTTGTTCAACCACCTTTCAATAATTAACCCGCTACTCAGCGGGCATAATCGGCAGGACAGGAGTCCCCAAACTCTATCTAAGAATACATATTAGAAGCACAGCACGGCAACAGCGATTGCTGTTGCAGCACTGTACTATATATTCTTAGACAGAGTTTCTCTATCTACGAATAGAGGGCACTACAGATGATGAATGGGGACAAGTGGGAAACTGAACTGCAGATGACCTCTGCAGTTCTACTACGATCTCTGGGCACTACAGGGGATGAATGGGGACTTGTCCCCATTCATCACATGTAGTGCCTTGTATTCTTAAATAGAGAAACTCTATTACCGGTAAATTACCGGTAACAGACCTTTTTTAACACGATTCGCCACAAATAAATTCGGATCGATGCAAATCTTTTCTAAAAATTGGGCGATCTAGCCAAAGCGAATTTTTTGAGAAATTCGCTTATCTCTAATCATGAATAGTATTGGTCGAATAGCTCACTATTCGATTCGTCAGCTATTCGCTCAAATGGAGCTAACTTATTCGGGTGGTCGAATGTCAAAGTCGAACACCATTAAAGTCAATGGGAGGAAAAATTTGGGTTTTTTTCAGGACTGTAGAGCTTCTACAGCCTCCAAACAGATGTAAAAAGATACATAAAAAGATACATAATAAAAAGATACAT
>NC_092861.1:0-27822 GCF_032062135.1 Pyxicephalus adspersus
AAAAAAAAAAAACAACTTTTTGTTTAGAAGAGCACATAAACACCAAGATTTGCAGTGACTTACCTCGTCCCATGCTTCTTACTGGGACTATATTCAGGCGGATTGATCTTTGTTACTGCTTCCTTTTTTCTGAAGGAATTTCCTCCACACACAAGAGGGCGCTCTTTCACAAAGCACACTGCTCACCTGGGCTCCAACCATCCGACAGCAATTCCTCGAGGTTAGTTCCAAGCTGCAAGCACAAGTGGGCGCTCTCCCACAACACAATAAGGCAAGTTTCTGTTCTTACTATGTCTAATTATTGCTGAACTCTCTGGTAATATTTATGTTGGGTTCTTTGTAAAATAAGATGGTAGGGGAAGAAAAGTGGAATGTTCTGGGGCAATGAATGGGGGATTTTTTAGAACTATAATAGAATATATGTACATATTTATACCATGACGACTAAAGATTAATGGGGTGTACACATAGCTCTCAACTATGCTGATTTCGCCTGTACAGTACAGCTTTGCAGCAGTCATCCCGGTGTCCTGTGGAAAGCTTGCTCTTGAGTGTAATTCTACCGACTAACCCTAGATAATAATAACCACATATCGTAAAATTGCAGTGAATTATGGGTAAAGTATATATTATAAAGCGTATAAACCCTAAACTAATATTTTCACCTTACAATAAGGTAGATAACCCTTTTATCTATGAGAAAATGATTCCTAATTTTTTGTAGTGAAGGGGTGATCACGATGATCAAGATGGAATGGGAGTACAGAGCCTCGTGGGATACATCCGTCACGCCTCCCGGGATGCTTCTGGCTGCTACTTGTACGTATGCAAAACCTCGGGCATGTGCAGCAGGAGCCTTTTCTTCAATAGAGGAAAAAATCCCTATATCAGGCATGCGCAGTGAGATGACCACTCTTTTTTCCCCATCTATGTCATCAGATCTACTACCTACTCAATGTGAAATGGAGTGCATAGGAAGAAGGCCAAAGAAGATGGCGGCACATGGCACTTTCTCCATGCCGAGACAAAGGAAGATAAAGGGGCAATGCAGGAAACCTCCACATGGATTGACGGATCTGCGACAGTAAAGGTGGTTTTTTTCTTTGTTCAATTTACTTCAATTTAGGTTCCCTGCATGGCCACTGTGTTTCTGCCTTATTAGTGGAAACCCCAAAACCTATTTTTAGCATGAATATAAAAGTTGTAGTAACAAACTTTATTTAATTATTTAAAAACAACAAACAAAAGAGTTTATAACAGTTTTAAAGAAAGGTACTTTATATATCTGTCAGAAAGGTTCGAGTAATCAGCTCGTAAATTGCTGCTTATTAAATTGCAGCTTATTAAACATTTTCTACATCAGACTTCATTTGTAAAATGTGTAGCTTTCAGGGTTTGCAGCAAATAACATGCTGAATCCTTTCTAACAAATACAAAGAATATTCGCACATAAATGCCATATTTGTGGGATTTTCAAGGCAGATTTGGATATGAGTACAAATACAAATAATATAAAATAATCTTATTTATTCTTCTTACGTAGAAAAACATACATATAAAAACCATATAAAAAATGTACAGCTTTAATAATTTTACAATAATTAATAAATCATTTTATATACAGTTTTTGTCCCACCTACCGACCTGATACACAAATCCCTTTACAGCTCTTATCCCACTTACCTTTTTGACCTGATATAATATTATACCTCTAGCTGCTCTCTTCACTCCTTCAATGGCCTACCAATGACTTCCTCACTCATAACCTCCTCACATGCACGACTCCAAGACTTTTCTAGGGCCGCCCCAACTCTCTGAAACCCCCTTCCTCATTCTATTTGGCTTGCTCCTACTCCTACTGGTAAAAATCCAAGGAAGAAGCAGGGAATGCAGTTCCAGTTTCGGAAGAAGGCCAACTTCAAGTGTCTAAAACAAATTTGTCAAAGCATTCACAACAGATACAGTCTGGTGCTAAGGCTTCTTCTGCTGAAAAAGATGAATCCTCTACCCGCCAGTAACATCCTTGATGATGTTTGACTAGATCTGTGGTTTTACTTTAATGTAAAGGTTGGGGGCAAGTCAGATATAGAATCAGCTGTAGAAGGTACAGAAGTTTGTTTCAGCTTTGCTGTAGTAAAAACACAATTGAAATTGCTCCACTCAGTTTAATGTCTTAACCCCTGGGAGAGAGGTGAATAAAGAGGAAGAGGAGAGTGTTGATCTAGAATAATAAGATTATGCAGCAGAAGCTATTCCATGGATGATCAATCTCCCACAAACCCCGACCATTATCCGTAAATGGGGGCAGCAGCCACAGGCCACAGTTGTGTTACCAGTTACACATAAATTTGGGTCCTTGAGGGGAGGTAGTTTAAGGTATGCAAGTGCCTTCATTATGCTCTTACAGAATGACCATTAGACAGATCAAAACAAATGATGGGTCCAGGGACTGGTGGCTGTGGTAGGTGGAATACTCCTACATGATGTCCTGGTGCTGCAGCAGTGACTTGTTTCTTTACAGTAATCAGAAGGGTGACTTTAACAAGAACCTAAGGGGCCCGCCATGAAGGGACAGCTAACCATGAGGTAATTGATTGTGTATTTATATATATGTACTTTGCTGTAGTGTTATAACCCAGAACAAAGCAATTAAACTGATCATTACTTAGTGGCAACCCTCTAAATTACATATTACAAGACCAAAATTATTACTTATAATAAAAAATAACTTTTTCCAGCAACCAACATGCATCACTATACAGGAGTGAATTTTGTCTGTTTGCTTAGGAAAACCCATCCTATGGCATTTAGCCTGATGTTGCTCTGATCTTTTGTTCTTGAGAAACTTATCTGTGCTTTGCAATCCTAGTCAATGCGAAAGGAGTGCCACAAGGAACATTCCTACCCATCAAACCCAAATGCTTTATTTTTATAATATGAAATTATTTTCAGGTTCTAGTTGACATCCTTCTTACAACTACTAGAAAAACAACTTTATTTCCCACTGTCTGCAAACCTTAAAATAAATGGATTTTAGGGGCACAAACTAAAGCTGTTTAGCTAATGCCATTTACTAAACTGACACTGTATGATGCTGGTACTAACAGAAAAGCCCTCAATTAAATTATATCTCTTTATTTCTTATTGCTGCTAATGTATTTTTAGTCTGAGGTATTAAAAAGAAAGTTGCCATATAGAGCAAAGTATGCATTGCCAAAGTAAATTGTCACCATGGGGGTCCTATAAACCACCCTCACAGTCATTCTGAAAAAGTAAAAAAAGTTGTTTCCGTTGTCAACACAATTGTAATGTTACATTTGGGGTTTTTTCAGAATTTCTTATTCCAAATACTGACTACTGCTTTTTTATTTCTTTTTTACCTCTCTTGACTTGCACTTTAGGAGGAAAATGCTTTTGTACATTTCTGGAGGGAGCTCCTGCTATTATCCCATCCTGCACACGCTGAAACCATCAGCACTGACAGATAGGATGACATTTATTTTTGGAAGACAAGCTGAGCCCCCCCCTGGAGCACTGCTCATACAGAAAATAATTACAAAGTAAAGATATACAATTATCCATTCACAATGGGATTTCTTTTTCCTTATAATTTATGGAACAAATTGGAACTTCCTAAAATTTTTACATTCGTTCAGAAATTTGGGGTCACTAAGGAGTCAGAGCCTATAATTATTGCACATAATCCCTATAATTACACTGTTTCTCCTCGTAATTATATTAGATTTTTGTCCACAGAGTGTCGGCTCCTCACCTGCTCCTCACCTGCTCCTCACCTCCCACCATCTATACAAATAGCAGGGCTCTGTATATAGCACTGTGCTCTGTCACATAGGGGTTCTCTGCACGCTCTATCATTTTATACTCATTTCCTTTATCTTATATACAGTATAAAGCTTGGAATGGAGGATGAATAGATGTACATTACTGCATGAATCAGTACCTTCCTTCTTCAATGTATTTAGATGGCAGAGTTCTACTTTAATGGTAAGTGCTCAATAAAGAACAACTCCCCTCCAAGGTAAACTCTACTTTTAGGTTTGGAGGAAAGAGTTGGTACAAAGGAACCATTGAATTCAGTTTATTTCTATTAGGTTACTGTAATAATTAAAATCCCAGAATTATCGTTAACGTCATTTTAAAATGTATTTTAATTTACAAAAATACCTGGCGATCCTACCATTCTAGGTGAATGCCATTCTGCCCCCTGTCACATACAGCTTAGTCCATTGTCATTTTCACCATGAAGCCGGTCCAAAGTAATGTAGTACAGTTGACACCAGAGAGAGTTCATGTAGACGGGAAAGATCTGGCTGGAGGAAATCAGCAACATGAAATAACAGATCTGAAATGATTATTGTTAAGCATTGATTACACTTATTTGAATATACTCTGTTCGGGTTCCTATCTACCTTAAATTTGGGACTGTTTTTTAGAATATGAAAGTGTAAAATGTTGAAAATATGAAATGATCTTTTATAATTGTTTTTACTGACAGATGAACGAGCAAGTGCTATACACACAGTACCATTCTGTTTTATAGAGAGGAGGTGGGAGGACAAGTGAGCAGCCCCTCACAATCCAGCAGGCCACTTTATACATATGGGAATTTCATGTTTTACTATCATTAAATTTGTATTTATTTCCTGTAAATAATTTTCTAACACCTGCTAGAAACTGATAACTCCAATTTCTGAACTCTTTATCTTCCAGGTGGACAAGTGGGCTCCATGTTGCTTTAAATTGAGTGGTCCTCATGCGTAGACTCCTTCAGGTTCTCCTCCTCCTCTCATTGCTGGGTGAGGGTAAGTCTAGTCCCAGCTGTAGTCCTCAGGGTTGGCCAATGGAGACCTTCTTACAAGCTGGAGATATTCTGATTGGTGGAGTCTTTGTGGTTCATTCTGAATTTGTATTCCAAACACCAAACTTCCAAGAAAGGCCAAGGCCAGTGTCTTGTATGGGGTAAGTTCTGGAGAAAGCTGACTGACAGAAGATGTCATCATTCAAGGGTCAGGTTGTGGTTCCAAAACTTTCCCTGTTTTGGCAACATTTTTCAGCTATCACTCAGGGTCCCCATCTACTTCCTGGTCAAATATGCTGACCCAATAAAAGATGAAGTCATGTAAATCCTGGGGTCTGTGACACAGATCAGCCTCTGCTGCAGCCTCTAATCTTAACACTTGTTACAAAATTACCATTGGAAGAAAGGAGACTGCTTCCTCCTGTCTGCAGCAGAGTGATAGCATTTCAGCTAAAAGTAAAGTCACTGTGTTCAATAATTACTTTTTAATTAAAAAAAAAAAAGATGGAGCTTTTATGAAAAAAATATACTGGTACTGTCTATTGTGACATGACAAATATGTATTTATGCAGATTTATAAAGCTCCTGACAGGTTCATTTTATTGTATACAGGTAATCTTAAATCTTTGGCCTAGATTTGTAACCTTACATTTTTAAGTTACACATTTACCAACCTAAATGAATTATTTCATCTAGAATGAAAATTCAACTTGGTAAGTTAAAAGTCTAAATTCTTTAAACGGATCCATTATTATTATTTTTTTTTGCTAGGGATTCATTAGGCAATGAGCAGTTTGTGCCTCTTGGGTCAGTGTATGTGACACCAATTATCTTTTTGGCTTGTAGGGGTAACTACTACTACTTCCCATTGGCCTATTTCTGAAACAAAAAATATCCAGTTTTTCCAGAGGTTGTCTTTTGTATGTAATAATATTATAATAAATTTTTATTAATAGTTACCTAATTGTTTTAAACTGAAGTCCACACAAACTGCTAAACAGGCAGATGGAATATACATACGGTACATACAATACTGTGCAAATGTTTTAGGCAGATGTAAAAATGATGTAAAGAAAGAATGCTTTGACAAAATTTAATTTTCTATTCTTATCAAATTCTGGACTGTTTTGTCAAAATAAGAAATATAAAAATCAGTTCACGGAAGGGCTGGAGAGCAGTACAATAATGAGTCTATAAAGGCAACTGTGAAGCACAGTGGAGGTTCCTTGCAAGTTTCTGTACATGGATCTAAAGATTTGGTCAGGAATAATTGTGTTCTCAATGCTGGAAAAATAGCAGATCCCTATCTATCATACAATACTATCAGGCTCAAAATGTATTCTGCAGCAAGACAACGACTCCAAACATACAGCCAATGTCATTAGGAACAAGGTGTCCTCAAAGTAAAGGGACGGCCATGCAGAGTCCAGATCTCAGCCACATGGAGTGTGTCTGAGTTTACATGAAGAGATAAAAGCGTCAGAGGAATCTGATCTCTACAGAGGATCTGTGCTTAGTACTCCAAAATCAACGTACCTGCTGAAAACTGTGTGCAAATGTATCTAGAAGAATTCATGCTGTATGGAAGGTAAAGGGTGAACACATCAAATATTTATATTATGGAGATTTATCTATTGTTCATTCACTTTGTGTGTATACAAACACACACACACACATATATATATATATATATATATATATATATATATATAGGGTTCAGGTTATATGTATGTCTGTGTATCCAGCCCTGAGATTTTCACATTTCTGCCACAGAGAAAAACTCTTGATAGCAAGGGAGGGGACCTAATGTGAGTAAATATGGTATATTCTTTTATCTATTTTTCATGTTTGGTAGGTTCCACATTCGTTACTATCGGGATGTTCTTGGCCTAATGTTTGCTGTAGATGAAATTAACAATTCTCCGAATCTTCTGCCTAATATCACCCTGGGCTTCAGCCTGCTGGATTCCTGTATGTCGGAGCGCCGCGCTGTTGGAGGAGTTCTGTCTCTGCTGTCAGGACTTAGAAACCCTTTTGCTGGATATAGTTGTCATACACAATCAGTTATAGTCGGGATTGTAGGTGAACTTGTATCTGCTTTATCTCTTCCCATTGCCCAGATACTTGGAGTTCTTCACTACCCACAGGTATTTTACAAAGACAAATATTCTGATTGTGAATACTATAGCTCAAAGTGTCAGTAAGTGTTATTTCTGTATGATAGGCTGTACAACAAAAACTTTTTGTCTTTTTGTGTCTGTCATGACCTAGTTTATGGGGAATGGATGCTGTGCTATATGTATGTTTAGCAAAGGTGTGAACAAAGGTGCAGAGTCTAAAAAGTGTCCAGTGTTAACTACAGAACCCTCTACCCTACATCAAAGGATGATGAAGGCTTTGTTATGGATGGCTCTCATACACACCTGTGCAGGTGGCACCTATCCAAGTATTGGACCAGAATGAGATACACAGTTGACAGACAATCTTTGAAACAGGGACAGTTCAAAAGGCAGGAGAGGAAGCAAAAAAGGGTAGTAAAAAAGCTAAAATCAGAGAAACTGGAATCAGGAGTGTAGGACAAACACAGACTACCATATTTTGAATACAGGTAAACAGTAAGAATGATTATTAAGCTAAGTGGGGACTGGTTGTGTAGGGCCTAGCTTACTCAGCAGTTTTAATCTGATAACACCTATAATACCTGATCTTGAACAGGCTAAAGGTGAATTGCTTTGCTTCTGATCAATTGCATGCTGCTTAATGTTGCATTATAGAAACAAATACCTGGTCCAGATCCCGCCACTTTGGTCTTCAACACTAGTGAGTCTGTTTTTTTTTCTGCAGTTTCCCCAACCATCTGAATTAAGCTCAATAACTGAAATAAAATTAATAAAAAAGAAACCCACTAGCTGCAGCTTAACTGCAACACAAACTGGACAATCCAGCGCAGAGAACGAATTAGCAATTTAATACCTAAAATGATGTGATTTAAGCATTAGTTGTTTAGTTGTGTCAATACTTACAACCAATGTGGGTGTAGAGGGAAGTAGATGGGTATACATTACATTTTCATACAAATATGATGCATTAAATGGTAATAAGGACATAATATTTTCAAAAAAGATCACTGAAGATAGTAATATTAATGATTTTGTTGTGGTGAAGCAGACACAGAGATATGGTTGGCATAATATGTGAAATGTGGAAATCAGAGATTATTTTTGCAATTTTAACAGAAATTCCTAATATTTTGACAAATTGTAAAATTTTCTTTAATTATCTAATGGTATTAGTGTTTAATACCTAAGGATACTTATTTTTAAATAATTCCTATTTCAGATCAGTCATGGGTCAACCCTGTCAGCTCTAAGCAATAAAATAAATTTCCCAACATTCTTAAGAACGGTGCCCAGCAACTTATTTCAGAATGTTGCTCTCTCTCAGGTGATTGGCCAGTTTGGTTGGACATGGGTTGGAATGTTAGTGGTGGACAATGATGTTGGGCTACAGGGTGCCCAGGTGATACGAACTGGGATAGAGAGAAAAGGAGGCTGTATTGCTTTTCTTGAGAAAATCCATCTAAGTTATTCAGCCAGACAGATCAGGAAAATTGTGAATGTCATTAAAGAAAGCTCCATCAACGTCATTATTATCCACAGCCCTGAGGTCCATATGAAGGTCCTGCTAGATGCCATGTTTGATGATGGAGTCACTGGGAAAATTTTCCTCTCCTCAGCTTCTTTTGGACTTACACCAGGACTCTTCTCCAAGAAAGCTTGGAAGGTTTTAAATGGAACTATTGGACTTATTCCTCGTACTGGCACCATACCAGGTTTTGAAGAATTTCTTCTGAATCTTCACCTATCTGGAAATAAAACATATCCATATATTAGGCCATTTTGGGAGAAAGCTTACAACTGCCACTGGGCCAATGGAGATACAGCTGTGAAGGAAAACATGCCCTGCACAGGAAATGAAGAGTTTAAAAGTAGGTTTGCTCAATTGTTTGAGACAAATGACCTCAGCTACACCTATCATGCCTATCTCGCTGTGTATGCCTATATACATGCTTTGCATTCACTCCTTGGCTGCCATTTTGGATCAGATGGGTATTTCAGTAACAAAGAATGCACCAATTGGAAAGATGTTCAGCCCTGGAAGGTGAGTGGCAAATTATGTATTATTGAGCCTAAATGCTTCCTAAAAAAGTAGTGATGCTTATGGATAAGCAAATGATTATGGCAAGTTCAACTTCCTCCCTTTCCAAACCTCCCATCGTGGGGGAGGTAGACACAAGGAATGTTACCATCGTGGGCGAGGTAGACACAAGAAATGTTACCTTCGTGGCGGAGGTAGACACAAGAAATGTTACCGTCGTGGGAGAGGTAGACACAAGAAATGTTACCGTCGTGTCGTGGGGGAGGTAGACACAAGAAATCTTACCATCGTGGGAGAGGTAGACCCAAGAAATCTTACCATCGTGGGGGAGGTAGACACAAAAAATGTTGCCATCATGCACCTACTAGATTGTAAGCTCTTCCTGGCAGGGTCCTCTCCTCCTGTATCACTGTCTGTATTAGTCTTTTATTTGCAACCCCTATTTAATGTATAGCGCTGCGTAATATGTTGTCGCTATATAAATCATGTTTATTAATAATAATAATAATAATAATATTAATAATAATCATGGGAGAGTTAGACACAAGAATGCTTTCCATCGTGGGAGAGGTAGATACAAGAAATCCTACCATTGTGGGTGAGGTAAACACAAGAAATATTACCATGGTGGACGAGGTAAACACAAGAAATATTACCATGGTGGTAGAGTTAGACACAAGAAATCGTACCAACATGGGGGATGTAGACACAGTGGCCCTGATTCATCAATGAAATCCGCGCTCGCTGGTCGCGCGTACTTATTTTTTGTAATTATAAATAAAACTGTATTGTCTCCACATCTGTTCAGTAGTAAATGTTACTCAAGATATGATGATGCCTCTTGGTGTTTTGAAAACTAGGTGCTTCAGTACCTCAAGAAAACCAGTTTCCAAACAAAGTCTGGGGAGGTGATGAACTTTAATTCTGAAGGGGATCTTCCTGCATCATATGACATCATAAATATCCAGATCCTCAATGACAACTTTAACCTGGTGAAGGTGGGGAGGTTTGATCCTGAAGCCAAACTGGGGGAGAACATCATTCTGAACATTAGCGCCATCCTGTGGAATGAGCACTTTTTACAGGTAACAATGGTAGCACTGCATTGGCATCTCTGTTAGATTTGAATGTCTTCATATTTGATCCTAATGGAACATTTCATAATAAATGTTAAAACTTAAGTTTGTCTTGAGGAAAATAAAATAGGTAAAGGGAAACAAAAGTATTTTTTATCCTATAAATTACAATGAATGCCCAGAATAGATTGCGTATTAACCTCTGGATCTATTGTGCATCACTAAATAAAATAATTTTTTTGACACCCAGCTATGTTTGGAAATATTATGTCCTCAAAATAGCAATTTGCTCTAGTTCACTATATAGCTAAAAGTATGTGAATCCTGACCTCTTTCAGCCTTGTGGTCACAGTTTGGTAAAGAACCATTTCTGTTTCTCTATGAATGTTCCTCTGTGTACAAAGCCAGCTCCAAAAAAACATAGTGTCAGCAATTTGGTGTGGGGGAACTTAAGTGTCCTGCACAGAGCCCTGACCTCAACCCTATCAAACACTATTGGGATGAATTAAGGCCTTGAGCCAGATATTTTCTTCCAACATCAATACCTAAACTCAATGCATGAAAATAAAAAGATACAAACAAACAAGAATATTATATATGAACAATATTTTGGCTGTGCTATAAAAAATGGAATAAAACAAGAATAACTTTACTGTGTAGTACCATTTTCTGATGTGGGGTGTCACACTCATTTGGAGCCAGCTATGATGTAATACAACCTTTATGTGTAAGCTTACTGTTTTTATGGATCCGGGGATGGTGGGGAGTGATTTCCTGATTATAAAATAACCTTCAGACCCAGTGATAATAGATAGCCATCTCCAGTTGCCCAATCACATTTGGATGGGGGTGCCCCTTCGAAGGTGGGATGATTTTAAGCTAAAGACTCAATAGGGTATATGGACCAAGTGGCTCCAATGGCTGTCGTCTTCAGGAAAAGTTGGCTAATTGCACATTCTTTCTCAAAACTTGGAGATATTTGAGTATTGTGACCTGCTTATATGTTCAATAAGGATGGATCTGCTGCAGGATTGAAAATATTTGCCAAATTAGAGTAAATTATTTTTTAGGAAATTCATTCCAGGTTTGCTGGATCACTCAAGTTTTCCACATGATACTCTATCTTCTCCAGTTTTGGAGAGTTTCAATAGATCAAGTCCATTGTGTAATGACAGCTTTGTAACTTCAATCTTTATAAAGATGGATGAATTGTATTGTAAAGATGGACACAAAGGGGGGCAATTTACTAAAAGAATTGGGGCTGTTCACTTAATAAGGGGAATTATCACCTTGCAAAGGGAAATATAATTTAGTCCAGTATATGTGGTGATAATATAATTTACAAAGTATACCTAATAATGTAAGGAAATGTATAAAAAAATATTTTTCAGCATATCCTTGGATGGTTAAGTCAGCTTTACAGTCTACATTCTTTTAGTAAATGCACCCTAAAATATAGATTCTATGGTAAAGTGGGGCCTGAGCTGTAAAGTGCTTAAACGCCTTGAAAAACAATGCAAATGTTTATTTTTGATGTAGAAAATGCGTTAAATCTGATTGTGGGCAAACTGAAATTTTAACCTGCACTATATTCCCATCAGGGGTTGTCTACACTAAAATTATTAAAATAAAATTAATTATGGGTGCTATTATTGCAATATAATATGTAAGGCTAAATACATTTTCATCCCCCTCCATGTCAAGTGATTATGATGTTGCCTCCTTGGCAGGTGCCATTGTCCATCTGTAGTAACAGCTGTCTTCCAGGATATAGAAAATCCCCTGTTCAAGGAAGGCCTATCTGCTGCTATGACTGCACCCCCTGCTCCATGGGAGAGATGACCAATAACACAGGTATCAAATTCTGCCAACAAATAAAAAAATAAAGATAAAATAAAATGTTTTGATTGAGTTTGGGCTTGAAACTGTACCTGACAAATAACTGGTCTAATTGCAATGTTTATACTAATACAGGACATTATTTATTGATGACATTTAATCTGTTTATACTTTTCCTTCCTTTTTCTCCTTTCTATGAACATACAAGTGACATATTTTATAGATAACATTTTTATTAAATGCTTATTTTAAAACCAATGATGTATTTACCGTACATTATGTGAAGCTCAGTGTAAGAGAAAGCAATTTCAGTACAGAGAGGAGTCTGTAAGCTTATAAATGATCTGTTTTTTAGTATGACATCATGCTTTCTTAGGAAAATTGTGAATATAGAGCAGAGCCTGCATACAGTACCTAATGAGCAAGTACAACTAACGCCATGGATTTATAAATTCGTAAACCTAACAGTGACACTCTGTATACCAGAAGTTAGGAATAAATTCCTGTTGTGAATATTGACTTCAGACAATCTGTTTCATTTCTTTTTTTTTCTTCTGATAAGATTCGGATAAGTGTACACGATGTCCCTCTGATCAGTGGTCAAATGAGGAGAGAGACAGATGTGTCCCAAAGGTCCTGGAGTTCCTGTCATATGATGAACCATTGGGAATCATACTGGTGATAACAGTTGTCATGCTATCAATCCTGACTATTTGCATCATAATTATCTTCTATAAAAATCAAGACACGCTCATAATAAAAGCCACCAATAGGGAACTTAGCTACATCCTTCTGGTGTCTCTGATTCTCTGCTTCCTCTGTTGCCTGGTCTTCATTGGACAACCATCCACTTTCAAGTGTCTCCTGAGACAAACTTTCTTCAGCGTAGCTTTCTCCATCAGTATCTCTTCTGTCCTAGCCAAGACTATCATGGTGATCCTTGCTTTTAATGCCACCAGACTGAACAGTCCCTTGAGAAAATGGCTGGGTCCCACCATCCCTCGTAACATTGTGGGTCTATGTTCAGCTTTACAAATAAGCATTTGTTTCTTCTGGCTCCACAGATCTCCCCCATTTCCAACACTGAATACTGAAACTGAGAACCATAAGATGATATTTGAGTGTAATGAAGGACAAAAATTATTTTTTTACATGTCTCTAGGGTTCATGGGATTTCTGGCTATGATAAGTTTTGTAGCAGCCTTCCTAGCAAGAAACCTTCCTGGATGCTTCAACGAGGCCAAACTGATCACTTTTAGCATGTTGATATTCTGTTGTGTTTGGATCTCCTTCATCCCCGGCTATCTGAGCACCAGAGGTAAGAACACTGTGGCTGTTCAGATATTCGCCATCTTGGCTTCAAGTGCTGGACTGTTAAGCTGTATATTCCTACCAAAATGTTACATTATCCTTCTGAGACCAGAAAGGAACAATCGAGAATTCCTATCAGCCAGTCAAAAAAAGATTGTTAGTTAACGGGAGCATCGTTTTGTTTAGGACTTGGACTACATTGGAGCTCAGGTATTTGTTGACAAAGGCTTAAGAGGTTTGATTGAAGTAAAGCCTGGAAATTCTGCAAAAAAATCTGGAAATAATATTTTGTCCTGGACTTATCAGATCAAATCAGTTAGAGAAGGTTGGATAAACCTTGTACATTAGAGATACAATGTGTTGTAGATTACTCACCCTGATGACTGTTTCAAATATATCACCTTTCTAATGACATAATACAACTAACTGCAGATTTTTTTCTCTAGTAAGAGTAGCCACCTTTTTAAGAGAGACAGTATGTAATAAAATTGTAATTTCTAAAAAACAAGCCTCTAGTAGTCCCAAAAATATGTTTTGTATGTCTGACCCTAAAACTTTTTAACATTAGGGCTCTATTTATAAAACCATTGACAATCCTGCAAACATTCACTGGTGGGAATCCAATACTGCTACTGAAACACATGGACCTGGAAGATTTCCACCGGGTAATGTTTGAGGGAATGTTTTATCCTTTGTTTTATAAGTAGACGTCTAGATGTAATATTAATATAAAATTGTTTTTATTAAATTTTGGACATATTTCGGTGAGTTATGCCTAAGAATTAAAGCCTACAATCTAAAATAAATTTCCATGCAAAAAATGTAATGCTTTTTGCATGGAAGTACGGAAAGAATTAGAACACCCGGCGTTCGCGTCCTTTGGGGAATCCTGATGATAGTGCATCCCCCGTCGATGGGGGTCCTAGCGGGAAATTCAAATATTTTGTATTGGATTCAATACAAAGTCCTGTATCTAAACCAATACAAAATAATACAAAATATATTCATGTGGTTTTGTCCATAGGTATGTGACGTTGGACTCGGTTTTAAAATGTACCACACTAGGGAGGTGTTTTATTAAAATATATTACTATACAGTATACCAAATTATTGCATTCTCAGTATTTTTTATTTATTTATGCATTCTTGTTTAAGCTGATTTTTGTGTTTTTTATGTAATGTTATTATTAAAGTTAATTTTGTTTTTTTACATGATTGTGTTTCAAACTTTATTATATTCAGGATATCTACTAGACCCTTGTTCGGACATATTTCTGTAAGTTACAGGTCTACAATTTAAAAAAAATGTCATGAAAAACAGTGTATCGCTTTTGGTACAGAAATCTAGACATCAGTGAAATGCCCAGGAGGTTAATAAACCTGATCTTTCCAAGTATGGTCAAATCTAGTCAACTGCCAACTGTCCCAGGGACAGTACCGCTTTTCAGCTGTCAGTCCCGTGGAGTCCTTGCATATTCATTGGAGGCAGAAGTTGATTCTACTCTGGTGTACTTCAGTTAGCTACCAGTAGATGTACAGTGGTACCTTGGTATAAATCCTTAATCCGTTCCAGATCCTTGGATTTCTACCAAACTAATTTTTTCCCATATGAAATAAAAGGAAAATGATTATTCCTTTCCCATTTAAAAAAATCCTATTGTTATTGGCATATTTTACATTTATGGGGTTGTATAGAATAATTTAAACACTGCTTAATACTAAAATGTATAAATACAAAAGCAATTCGATAAAATGAATGAAAATTTACCCTCACTTTACCTTGCTGAGAAGAGTGGAGTGCGTACTAGGATGGTGCTGAGAAGGGAGGAGGAGGGGATGTTATGTATCACTGAATGGTAGCAACTGGCGTACTGACACCCGTGGGCAGTCGTGGCTTTGTCTCGAGAGAGGTAAATAAGGGTATCGCAGCGGTGTGGTGACTCATTTTGACCCATGCAAGTTCTAGCACAAAGGTTGTATACCAAGCAAAATTTTTCATATCCAAACAGGACTTGTACCAAGTTGGACATGATCCAAAGCAGACTTATACTGAGGTACCACTGTATTTGTATTTCCCTGAATTATATCAGTGTTTCTGTCTAATAATGACATCCCACAGTGATCCCCAAAAGGATTTTTGGAGGTGTTTTGCTCTTGATTTGAAGAGTAGAAGAAAAAGCATAACAACATTTTTTTTATTATTAAAAAGAACAAACAGAACATGGTTTTCAACATTTTAATTTTATTTTACCCAGTAGGCAAATTGCTGCAGCTTTATGAAGAAATACATTGCACAGAAACATGCTTCATCAGAGTTTGTTGCAGAGTGGATGGACAGACACAAGAGTGCAATTATCTGCACAGCTGGTTAATGATCAATGCAGATCGCAAAAACAGTCACAGAGTCAGGGATAAACAGCAGTGTCTGGATCACTGATCTGTAGGAATGACGTTGAAGCAGAGGTCATTGTCCCTGATCTGCTGAAAAACAAGTTTAGTACCTAGAGTATGTCGCTTCTGTCATTATTAAGGAGGAGCACCAGAGGGCAGCAGAGCTCCTCCCTGCACACATCTCTGTACTAATCAGTTTCTAGTCTACCTCCTAGGTGACCACTAGATGGCAGCAGATCTCTTTCTACAACACAATCTCTGTAATCACATCGATTCTGTCTTACTGCATGCCGATCACAAGAGGGCAGCAGAGCTAATTCCTGCACAAATACCTGAATTCCCTATGTAGAGGGCATATACATCTCTCTCTCATATCTCTGAACTAACCAAGTCATACTCCAAGCAGATAGCCAGGATTTGGGTTGTGGTTGTTGGATAGGGTGAGAGAGCAGCAACAGAAGAAGGCTGAGTCAAAGGGTAAATATTAGCTGTCTTAAAGATGGATATAAGAGCTCATATAAGGTGTATGGATGGACCTAAGCATTTCAAGAACATCAATAATATCCAGCATATGCTAAAAATGGATCAGTGAAAGAATGGATAATATGAAGGCAAACATATGGAAAAAATATTCGATTTTTCAAAGACAGAAAAATGTACATTTGCCCAACCCCCTCCCTGGCTCCGCTCAACGTCCACTCAAATCCCCAAACGTCACTCAAAAAATACGTATAAATAGCTAAAAATATATAGGGGCATAAAAATTGAATTAGGATTACAGGGAGTAGCAGAGAACATATGCTGCCACCCCAGGGAATACAAGACCTGCTAGAATTATTATTAACAATATTATTATTAAACAGGATTTTTATAGCACCAACATATTGGCAGCGCTGTACATTAAATAGGGGTTGCAAATTGCAGACAGGTACAGACAGTGACACAGGAGGAATGAAGCATCCTGCCCAGAAGAGCTTACAATCTACAAAATACAACTGAAGTGAATGGTCTGGGTGGGGGAGGCGTGGCTGGGGGGATTCACACCAAGGTGGAATTCATGCATCCACAAGCGCCATATTAATAACTATGGCAGTGGTCCATGGAAAGACCGGACATATTCTGAACAAATCCATAGCCAGGTCCACAGCCGGTATAGAGAGGCATAGAGAGGTTTTGGTGGGGTCTCTGGAGGTGGGGCATAGAGAGGTTTCGGTGGGGTCTGTAGAGGTGGGGCATAGAGAGGTTATAGTGGGGTCTCTAGAGGTGGGGCAATGAGAGGTTTTGGTGGGGTCTCTGGAGGTGAGGCATAGAGAGGTTATGGTGGGATCTCTGGAGGTGGGACATAGAGAGGTTTCGGTGGGGTCTCTAGAGGTGAGGCATAGAGAGGTTTTGGTGGGCTCTCAGGAGGTGGGGCAATGAGAAGTTACCGTAGTCTCTTTGGGGAAATCTCTCATTTTATGGCTTCGTAGAAAGGCGCTCAGTTAGCATTTGGTGTCACCCTGACTGCGTTTGTTGCATTGTGTAATACAGGGAATCACATCTATCACTCGTAAGATTGAATCCTCACCACATCACACTTTCCCTAATTGCATATGTTCCTGGATATCTGCTATATATGGTGAAATGAGGTATTTTATTCTGCGCATCTATTAAACTTCCAAGGGAAAGTTTCCAGAATAGATGGGGCCTGCAGAAAGTGGGACCACCACTGCCTGTCACTGATTGGGTTACATATTGCACCTTATAGGGCAGGGGTGCCCACACTTTTTTTGGCTTGCAAGGTTTTTTTTAAATGACCAAGTCCAAATGATCTACCAACAATAAAAATGCTAAACATATATTTTATATATATATACTGTATGGCGTGTGACACAGAAGTGACTGGAGCTAATGGAACATTGAATGTCTCATCACTTATCATTGCATTCTGCTGTCACTGGTACTCATTGCATTGCATTATATATTCCAGCTGGGGTCCGCACATAATATCACCTTTACCTATTACTTTTCGGTGGTCTTTCCATTCTATTCTACTGAATTGACAACAACAAATCAACATTTTCCAAATTCGCTTGAATTGTATTCAAATTTGTGACGTTCATTATTTTTTATCCATTTATATGGCGACGTCCTAGTCTTAGGGTATTAGGTGGTCTGCAGGGTAAATCCTGAGCTGTGGGGTGCTCATGAAATGGGTTTTGCAGGATTTGGGGATGCCATTATTTCAGGGAATTTCAGAGAGCTGTGGGGATCTGGGGATACTCTGGGCTTTGTGGGATTTAGGTTTGTCCTAGGTACTACAGGAACTTGGAATGCCCTGGTTTTGGAGGATATAAGAATGCCCCGTAAAATCTCTGAATGTACTATATTGTGTACAATCTGGAGATGTGGCCCATGTGGCATGCTGGCTCTAGGGATTAACATTATTATTATTAGCCAGTATTTATATAGCAAAAACATATTAAACAGCACTGTACAACAATCTAGGGACACTTTTTGAGGGAAAGCCAGTTAACCTACCTGTAAGTTTTTGGGATGTGGGAAACCAGAGTACCCAGAGGAAACCCACACAAACACAGGGAGAGCCTGCAAACTCCATGCAGATAGAGCCCTGGCCGGGATATGAACCTTGGAGTCAGTGCTGCAAATGAGAGAGTGCTAACCACTGAGCTGTACATTAAATAATTTGGGGATGGCCTGAGCCCCAAAAGACTGTAAAATGACTTTGACTCTGGAGGGATATCAGGAGGATCACAGAATGACCTGGGTTTTGAAGGAGCTACCTGACCATGCAAACTTAAAAGTCGAACTTTGTAGGACATGGTGGTTCCCTGGTATCTGTGGAATTTGAGATGGCGGTTCCTTGGACTGTTGGAGATCTGTGATTGTTTAGGCTCTGGAGGTAATTGGAACTGAGGATGTGCTGGGTTCTGGGAAATTGGTGTTTTGCATGGCTTTCTGCAAGCTCTGAGGATTGACTCTGGGTCATAGTTTATTTGGATCTGTGGGATCTGGTAATGCTCATGGGTTCGGAGGATCTGGTGGTTCTTTGGGCTCTGTGAATTCTTGAGATAGAAGGGATCTTTTGTTCCATTTGAATTCATCGGATATTTTAACTGTGTCTGCTACAAAGTAAAATTATGATAAGAATTTGCTGATGCATCAGAATTTGCTGCTCACCAATAAATTCCATCACTTTCATTACATGCAATGTTTTCCTAAAAGTAATAATATTTTCCCATATTTCATCCTTCTCCCCACCCAAACTCACCCATGGGAAAATTTAACACTACATCTTTCACCCAATGTCTGTTCCTCAATAGAAATAAGCGCTTTCCTGTACTATGCGTCCCATATATAACTTAAGGAATGGAGAATGGACATTCCCCCGTCATGTTCGCTATGGATTCACATGGAGAATATTAGACCCTACGTGGGTCTAGAAAAATATTTTTACCTGCATGCCTGTATGCCCCACAAGATTGGGGGAATTCTCCCAGAAATTGGGGATCTCCCCATTGCTGTGCCTGGCTCACCATGCCTCAAAAGCAGTTTGCCTAAGTAAAGGAGGGGTAGAAAAATGAAAACATTACCAGTACAAGCACAGAAAAATAAATCAGTGTTTTTCCTTTCTATCTTTTTTTCTCACTTGCAATGTCACTAAACATATTAGCAAATCTTTATATGCACATCATAGTATTCCTCTTTTTCAGCATGTTTTATTTACTGTACTAATACTTGGGTGACTTTCATATGTTTGAGAGCAAGAAAAGAATTCTGAACTAGAGTAGTAATAAATAGAAGATCCCTTTAACTTTTCTAATGTTTCCAATGAGGGACAGAGTGTACTAAATATATTTTATTGTTAGCTTACATTTATTCAGCAAATAGAACATGTGCAAGGATCTGCTTAAACTGATCTTTAGATCATCTTCCTGCTGGAGCTGCATTCACTTCTTGTTACAAAATCCAGTTTGGATTAAAAACCTTTGCAAACAAATGTAAATGTTTAAAAATAATTTCTCCTCTGCTATTAGGTTCTGTAGTATGTTCTGACACAAGAAACAGAATTAGATATATATGGAATCTCCCTACAGGATTGGTTTCTGACCCCCAACCATGAGAGGAAGTCGCAGATACAACCATGTTATTGAGACCCCAGAGCCCGGGAAGTGGGAGGTAAGAGCAAAATAAATACTTTATTACATATGTGATATGGATGTGATATCCAAACTCTGTATTATCTGCAGCTGGCTGGATATGAGGAATCTCTTCCCATCAGTGAGAAGTCCAATCCCATCACTCGAGAAATAGATAAGGCTGACCCCAACCAGATGGTGCAACTTCTACGAGACTGTGATGCTGAAATATTTCAAGAGGAGGATGAGGCCATCACCAACTATCAGGTCAGGAGGCAACCTGGGTTCATTAAATGAAGGCAATACAGAGGAGCTGACACTCTAATGTCCCCCACAGTCACACACTAATATTATACATTTATAAAGCTCTGACATATACCACAGTGCTGTACAGAGAACACTGAGCCAGTCCTATCAGTCTCTGTAGAGAGGAGCTGACACTCTAATGTCCCCCACAGTCACACACTATTATTATACATTTATATAGCTCTGACACATACCACTGTGCTGTACAGAAAACACTGAGCCAGTCCCATCAGTCTCTGTACAGAGGAGCTGACACTCTAATGTCCCCCCACAGTCACACAATAATATTATACAGCGACGTCACCGGGAAACCTCGGAGATCGTCAGTCCACACGCCGGGAGAAGACAGAAGAGAGAAGAAGTCTCCAGGGGAGCTGCGGGGACAAGGTAAGTGTTTTTTTTTAATGGTAATCTGATTGTCATACAATGTTGTATGACAATCAGATTCCTCTGTAACGTGTGTTTCTATTTTTAGCTACCCCGCACCTGGTTCGGGGTAAATGATTGTAGCAAGTTTTCTTACCCCGAACCAAGCTCGGGCCAACCGCCCAGGTTGTTAAAGTTAGAGATAAGACCTGGCATTGTTTTTGTTTGCCGAACATCCATCTACATTTGTGAAGATATAGATGGATAAGATAAAACCCACTTCCATCAATATTTAGTTGGAGGAAGCAAATTCCGGCTGGAGGTATTCTTTAACAAAAACATAAGATAATTAGGGTTGAGAAAAATCATATTTTTAGGAATGGAGATTTTCCATAAACATGGAAATACATGATTGACTTGCCAACTTAAGGTAAGAGCAAATCCCCTAAACATTGTCACCAACATTGCTGGGAAAGTCAGGGGGGTCTATGGGAATATGCCACAAATAAATACAAGAAAAAATAGAGTTTTCCTGTAAAGCAAAGTTAAAGTATTGTCAAGAAACGCATTTAAAAGCCACCTACCAGTTTTTCTAGTGAATTGCCAAGACTCTGATCATAGTATTGTCACCAATACTTATCATAATATAATTGGATAAAACATCTTCTATGTTAACTACCTGAGAGTTCTGTTACTTTCCTATTTAAGTGTAACTGCCTGACAGTAGTATTCCCACCTCATATATCATTGTATTACAAAATGATATTAATCAAGAATCCTTCCATATGTTTATACTATGGTTTTGTTTGATTATATGGGTTAGGGCTGTCCAATATTGAATTATACACATTTATATTACACTTGTTTTCTAAATGTTGAGTCCTATATTATATAAGGAATACCAACTAACAATTTTATATTAATATTACATCTAGACGTCTACTTATAAAACAAAGGATAAAACATTCCCTCAAACATTACCCGGTGGAAATCTTCCAGGTCCATGTGTTTCAGTAGCAGTATTGGATTCCCACCGGTGAATGTTTGCAGGATTGTCAATGGTTTTATAAATAGAGCCCTAATGTTAAAAAGTTTTAGGGTCAGACATACAAAACATATTTTTGGGACTACTAGAGGCTTGTTTTTTAGAAATTACAATTTTATTACATACTGTCTCTCTTAAAAAGGTGGCTACTCTTACTAGAGAAAAAAATCTGCAGTTAGTTGTATTATGTCATTAGAAAGGTGATATATTTGAAACAGTCATCAGGGTGAGTAATCTACAACACATTGTATCTCTAATGTACAAGGTTTATCCAACCTTCTCTAACTGATTTGATCTGATAAGTCCAGGACAAAATATTATTTCCAGATTTTTTTGCAGAATTTCCAGGCTTTACTTCAATCAAACCTCTTAAGCCTTTGTCAACAAATACCTGAGCTCCAATGTAGTCCAAGTCCTAAACAAAACGATGCTCCCGTTAACTAACAATCTTTTTTTTACTGGCTGATAGGAATTCTCGATTGTTCCTTTCTGGTCTCAGAAGGATAATGTAACATTTTGGTAGGAATATACAGCTTAACAGTCCAGCACTTGAAGCCAAGATGGCGAATATCTGAACAGCCACAGTGTTCTTACCTCTGGTGCTCAGATAACCAGGGATGAAGGAGATCCAAACACAACAGAATATCAACATGCTAAAAGTGATCAGTTTGGCCTCGTTGAAGCATCCAGGAAGGTTTCTTGCTAGGAAGGCTGCTACAAAACTTATCATAGCCAGAAATCCCATGAACCCTAGAGACATGTAAAAAAATAATTTTTGTCCTTCATTACACTCAAATATCATCTTATGGTTCTCAGTTTCAGTATTCAGTGTTGGAAATGGGGGAGATCTGTGGAGCCAGAAGAAACAAATGCTTATTTGTAAAGCTGAACATAGACCCACAATGTTACGAGGGATGGTGGGACCCAGCCATTTTCTCAAGGGACTGTTCAGTCTGGTGGCATTAAAAGCAAGGATCACCATGATAGTCTTGGCTAGGACAGAAGAGATACTGATGGAGAAAGCTACGCTGAAGAAAGTTTGTCTCAGGAGACACTTGAAAGTGGATGGTTGTCCAATGAAGACCAGGCAACAGAGGAAGCAGAGAATCAGAGACACCAGAAGGATGTAGCTAAGTTCCCTATTGGTGGCTTTTATTATGAGCGTGTCTTGATTTTTATAGAAGATAATTATGATGCAAATAGTCAGGATTGATAGCATGACAACTGTTATCACCAGTATGATTCCCAATGGTTCATCATATGACAGGAACTCCAGGACCTTTGGGACACATCTGTCTCTCTCCTCATTTGACCACTGATCAGAGGGACATCGTGTACACTTATCCGAATCTTATCAGAAGAAAAAAAAAGAAATGAAACAGATTGTCTGAAGTCAATATTCACAACAGGAATTTATTCCTAACTTCTGGTATACAGAGTGTCACTGTTAGGTTTACGAATTTATAAATCCATGGCGTTAGTTGTACTTGCTCATTAGGTACTGTATGCAGGCTCTGCTCTATATTCACAATTTTCCTAAGAAAGCATGATGTCATACTAAAAAACAGATCATTTATAAGCTTACAGACTCCTCTCTGTACTGAAATTGCTTTCTCTTACACTGAGCTTCACATAATGTACGGTAAATACATCATTGGTTTTAAAATAAGCATTTAATAAAAATGTTATCTTTAAAATATGTCACTTGTATGTTCATAGAAAGGAGAAAAAGGAAGGAAAAGTATAAACAGATTAAATGTCATCAATAAATAATGTCCTGTATTAGTATAAACATTGCAATTAGACCCGATTCTGCTTGATAAATTAGGGCCATTGTGTACACGGGCCCTGATTTATCAAGCAGAAAAGTTTGCTCTCGCGCCTGCGTATTCGCATTCCCACATCGGACCCCTCTACCCTAATTATCAAAGGATTTTCAGCTGCTGGCATATTCTCCCAATATTTATGAACTGAAATGATCTGGCACTATGAGGAGCTTGACACTGGCGAGCTTGCATTAAAAGTCTATCTTTCACTAACAAATCATTCTTTCAAATGGCACAAATCTGTCAGTTATCCCTAAATAAAAATGTATGATGTGATTAAATGTTTCAAAAATATATATTATTAGCTTAGAAATAAGCATATTGTAAAATGACCTAATATTTTCAGGTTCTGAGAGTTCACTGATTTCAGCTGTTTACATGGGCGCCTACCTAAACGCTTACGGCACCGGACCCGAGGATCCGCCGGTGATAAATCCCTGCAAATTCAGGCAGGCGAGACCTCGCTTTGCCAGTGGAATAGATCATTCAACCAAGTTCTTGTTTGCTTCTATAGATACATATATATAAATATAGTATAACAATATGAAAAGGGGGAGGAGGGGTCTTGTTTGGTGTGTTAGCCTAATCTATGTTGCTGCATTTGATACTTTGCTTACCATTTAGTAATGCTATGTTAATGCTATGTTATTGTGTTTGTAGCCATGTTGGTTCATTGAAATATTATGTATTTATTACCACCTTTAAATGTCCTGCATAAATATTTCCTAGTCCAGTTTTCCACCCTTGATAGGTCCAAATTGCATATTGGTTTGGTATTTTTTGAATGCAATATGTTTTGAACTATTTTGGCTTTATATGGAAGCGTGGGTTTACATGTTTAGTGTATTTATTTTTTATATTTTGCCATGTAAATTTAGTGGTGTCTGTGTGGTCTCTATATCTTAATGTGACCTTTTAGAAAATGTGTTTATTTAGTATAAAGTTGTTTTAAAAATGTTGGATTTTTTTTATGTGATCTCCTTTACAATCTCCCAGGATCTTTAAACCCTAGGTGATCCAACAAACCTACAAGTTAACAAGTAAATTGTAATTATTTTTAAGCAGTTTCTTTCTATGAATTGTTGATAGAGTAAAAACCACACAGTTG
This sequence comes from Pyxicephalus adspersus, assembly GCF_032062135.1. Taxonomy (NCBI): domain Eukaryota; kingdom Metazoa; phylum Chordata; class Amphibia; order Anura; family Pyxicephalidae; genus Pyxicephalus; species Pyxicephalus adspersus. The sequence continues at coordinate 24,385 of NC_092861.1, forward strand.
GCTTATCAAAATTCAGTTGTTTGATGCGCATAGTTGTGCGCCAAAACTCAGGAATGTAATACGCATTATTGTGAGCCAAGGCAGAAATGCTATGTGCATGTGAACGTGTTCTATCAGTTGGCCACTTTTCCAGAGAAGGATCCTCATTCTGGTAAGTTTTTCTTTTTTGTGTACATATACATAGAAAAGAGAAATTATAGGAAGAAATAGGCAAAGAGGATTTTTTGGCATATTGCTTAACATGCTTCAAATTGAAAAGATTGCCTATTTCTTCCTATGACTTCCGATGTCAAATTCATGGACGATATTGTTGCTGGTTAAAGGAGGAATCTACCTTATGTGCTTCCACTACCAAGCTGAGGGGAGTAAGCCAATTATATATAGTGGGCCAACGTCTAAAATGCCATTCAAACTGCATAAACACCCTGAAAGGCAATGAAAATGCATATGTACTTCTATACACACATACACACAAGTGAAATCACTAAGTGTTCCTTGATACATCTATTATAACATCTTTGGCATAATTGTTTCAAATATGTGATTTCTCTAAAGCAAAACTTTAATGAAATTTGATTAGGATGCTAAACGCTTAGGAACATATTATAAAGTGCTAATATTTTATATACAGCATGAAAGAAATTAGTTTGCAGTGTTGCAACCAAACAAGTATCAACACAACAACTGCAGCTAATCAAAGTATAAATGAAGCAGTTTGGGAAATTAGTATAATGTAACATAAAACTTATAAAAGCACTAAAGAATAAAACTGACCTGTATGACCTGTAGGTGAACAGGTGTGCGCTAATTGATTGCTATGACATCGCCATTGACTGAGGTTAAGATCCTCCTGAATCGCGCAGCTGCAAATTAATCGCCATCATTGAAGTGCACTAGCACTCAGCACTAGCACTCGGCACCGGCTCGCGGTATTGCGCCATTTCCAGGGGTTAAATATGTGAGTGGTGAGCTTACGCACATTCGCTTGATAAATCAGGGCCATAGTTTGAGGTAAAGACACCATGACACAATTTTTTCATTTGTTCCCTGCAGAACCCCAATGACAGTCTCATCGTCCTTAGCGGATGCGGCACGTCTGGGCGCTTGGCTCTTCTCCTGGCGGTAAGGATCACCCCCCGTCACTGAGATAAAGGATCACACCCCCCCCCGTGTCACTGAGATAAAGGATCACCCCCCCATAATAACCCCCCCCCATGTTTCTACCTTCTTATTTACCATCTACCAGCTTTACACATCTAGAAATATTTGCCTGCTCTGTTTCACACAACTGATTGGATGGTGGTAGACTGCAATCTTCAAATCATTCCACAGGTTTTCAATGGGCTTTAGGTCCGAGCTCTAAATAAACTACAAGGACAATCAGTATTTTTCTCCTTCAGCCGTTGCAGAACCAAACTTGCTGACTTCCTGCTTTAAAATCACAGATTCCACATCTAGTGCGGGTATATAGACAGCTGAGCAGGTTCCTTACATTTATATAATAATATTAATTTATAGAATTACCGGAAATTGACTTACTTTTAAAAGAAAGGTTTTGCTGACAATAGCATTGATGTTTGGGGGCTTTGCCATAGTAAGTCATTAGCCAGACATAGTTTTGTAAAAGGGTGAAAATTAGCTGGGAAGATTTTGATTTAGGTTATGAATATTATTATTATTATAATTATTATTATATGAACAAATTCTCTAGTCCCAGCAGCAGAACATCAATGTTTCTAAAGCCTATTGATTAGCTTCTCTTTTGTCTTCACTGACATTCTATTGAATGTTTTCCAGAATTCCTTTAACAATCTGCTACAAGGTTTGCATCAGGTGCCATGTTACACGTATATCATGGCGGCCGGAGACCGGTGAGTGTCAGTGGTTTTGTGTTTTCTTCATCTGCCAGGGACACCGGTGATGTCCAGTGTTTGATCTGGCTGCAGTAGAGATGATGAGTGACTTATTGTCTCCACAGGTCCATGGTGGTGGCTCAGGAGGCACCTGAGGACAATCCGCTGCTGGGAGCTCAGGAGCTGGAGAGGGTGAGTTCCAAATACTGAGAACAGAGAACTTTGCCTTTAGTTTTCATAGAATGATTATTTGCTGTGATGACTGTTATTTCCAGCCTATAGATGTGAAAAGAGCATCTGCCAGCTCCATTCCAGATCACCGCATACAGTGGAGTAGCAAGAAAACCATGGGCACCAATGCAGAATTTAGACTGGGGTCCCCCTCCATTTTAACCTTGCATCCCATCATCTTACAGCACAGCTCTGACTCCCACAATACACACATTCCTTTAATGCAGCCACTCCATGATACATATCTGTGCAGACCTTCCACCCCTTCCCCAGTAAGAAACTTTCATTGGTGCAGAAGCCCCACCAGTGACAGAGTCCCTGACTGCAGAACCCCTAAGTAAAGATTCCCCATCAGTGATCCGCTATCACAGCCCCCCTTTCCTTTCTCTAGTGACTGACCCACAGGTACCAGACTTCTGAGTGCAGAGCTCACCAGCAACGGATCCTTCTTGCCCCATTGACAGACACCCCCATTTTCCCAGGAAAACAATAATTTTAGTGCATTGACTTTACCTGTCTTATCCTTCATCCCCACACTGACTTCTGTGTCCTATTAGCTGGGTGAGGTTTCCATAATGAATAATGGGCGAGGTGGGTGGTGTTACACTTTTCCAACCCCCAGTCCCTTTTGGTGGATCTTTATGTAGAACCTGTGCACACAACTCTCCACATCATCCCACATAGCGCAGGATTCCAGTCACCATTTTGATTGTTGAAACGCCTGCTCCTCTGCTGCTGGTACCCTAATTACTTTCTTTATCTTTGAGATCACACAGACTCATTGGGTGATATTCCAGGGGAAAGGGCACAAAAAGGGGTCATAAAGGGTGTCCAAAGACCGTGGAAGGAACCATGACACAGACTTTCTTGATTCGAAATTGCCTGAGAGTTGTTACAGATCCCCTTCTTGTCTGTGGAGAGAAGGGAAGAAGCTTTCCATCCAATCACAATTACATAATCGGCTCATCGGTTAACCAATCACAATGTCATAGTGGCTGGTTTGGTGGTTGGTTCTTGGTGAGATATTCTTTTTGTCACCCCTATGACAAAGCTTCTGCCTGCCAATGATCTTTTGTTTATGTTGGTTCTTCTTCCATTCTATTACTTGAAATGTTGGCGTGTCATTCCAGGTGTGTGCTGGAAAAAAGAAAGTCATCTACTTTGGCATCTCCTGCAGCTTATCCGTGAGTACCAACTACGCTGATCAAAGATCACACCTCAGACAATCCTCTAACTGAGCAAACAATAAACGTTTTGAATCGTTATTTCTGGAAAGCTTCCCCACCATAACAAACCGATCACTCCACCCAAAGCAAAGTGTACGGCAGAATATAAATCCCTCACCAATGATGAT
>NC_092861.1:28244-30322 GCF_032062135.1 Pyxicephalus adspersus
TCCCCTTGCTGAATAACATAACTGACCCCTCTTGTGACCTTCTAGGAATGAACAGATTGAAGGCTGGACATCCACATTCAGACAAGTGGCAGAGCGGTTGCAAAGCCTCCATGACACACAGAAAGGCTTCGTGCTGAACCCAGCTGTGGGGGTGAGTTTCCTATGTTGATAAAAAAATTCTTTGCTCCTCATTTTTGTTACATTGTGAAATTTCGGGTTTGGGGGGAGATGGAAATAACTATTTGCAGTTCTTATAAATATGTAGGACTAACCTGGGTGAATGTCAAACACCAACCATTTTACATTTAATTTTCAGCCTGAGGGCATCTGTGGATCCTCACGTATGAAAGGCGGCAGTGCCACAAAGATACTTCTGGAGACGCTTTTCCTGGTAGCTCACAAAGCCAGCGCCAATGTGGAGGTGACCGAGAAGTAAGTGACCAAAATAATGCAATTTACCCAACATCATGTACCCAGCCAAAATACCGCAGTGGAAGTGACCTCAGTGTGCCTTGAGCGTTGGGTTCTCACCATCCTTGCTAGGGAATCAAAATCAGTTGGGGAATGGGAGGGGGCTCCAGAGCCATAAATATAAAAAGTGTGAACATTGAGTCTTCTCTATGTAATTTCATTTCCAGGTGTGTGCTGGAAATCCTACGGACTTACGAGAGGGCGCACAAAGTTACTTATGCCCACAGCAAGAAGATAGCTACATTGCTCAAGCAATCCGCCACAAGGTGTGTACCTTGCACTATGCACTTCCTAAATGTGACCACAGGACTGTAAGCAGAGTTAAAGCATCTTCATTCATACTGGCTGTTTTATTGTCGGTGAGACATCACCTGTCCTACCTGCCTGTTAACAAACATTTCATTTTTATCTCTGGTTCTGCACACTATATATATATATTCTGGGCACACACGTGTATAGAATTCACTACTCACCTTCTGCTTTCCCCCCATTGGCAGTCTACAGAAGAAAGGGCACCTGTACATTCTGGGCTGGGGAACGCTGGGAACTATGGCAATAATGGATGCAGCGGAGTGCGTGCCGACCTTTCATGCAGGTAGGCTGGGTATTTTCTATATACATAGAGGGTGCCATACAACATAGGTGCTCGGTGCCCACATCCTCCTCTCTCTACAGCAATGATGATGTGACCTCTAGGGGCCCAACAAAGCCGCACAATGGGGTATGGGGTCTGCCACACCTCAAAAAGGGTTCTCTGATTTGAGTCGTGATGGTGGGAACCCCTAATAATGGGTACACGAGACAAAGGAACTCTAAACAGAGAGCTTACCAAAACCTCAATGTGTCCGTTTTTTTAGGAATGATCTTTACACGTGATTGCATTCATTTGTAAACTTATATATTTATAAAATAAATTCTGTTTGTGCCCTCAGGCAGTAGCCTATTGCAGCTAATAAATTCCACACTTATTAGGTAAAAATGCAGAAGGATTTTATAGCCCATGTTGACCTCACCTCCCCTTACCCCTATCTGACCTATCCTACAGGATCCAGATATTTTCCCTTCCAGTCTAGGGGGTCATCACTGCAATGGCACCCCTGGTCCCTGCCTGTCCCCCTGATTGCAGGTAGGATCAGTGAATTTCTTATTTTGGTGCCCCCAGGCTAAGTAAATTGAATGAATCTGCTGACTTCCATCATCCAATCATTTGCAAAGATTTCCTTGAACCTGGTTGAGTATTTTTGTAAAGTGAAAAACCTCCACATTCACTAAGCTAAGTGAATTGCCCCTTGGGCATTGTAACTTGCTAAGTCACCTTGATGCATCTAGTGAATGTGGTGAAGGAGTACATTCACTTTGCTCTGTGAACAGTCCTTTAATAATTGATCCTCTGTGTACCATTTTATCTGCCCATCCTGGCTTCATCTGGATCTCCACCATTCTTGTCCTGTAATGGCTGTCTATTGTACAGCGCCACTGAAGATGATGGTGCTTTACACATCATTGTTAATGATACCACAAGGGAAAGCTTGTCTTGGATTCAACCAACCACCCACCATGGTGACAAAGGTGTATAGACTAGCACAGCCCAACTCCATGACCAGGGT
>NC_092861.1:30957-33356 GCF_032062135.1 Pyxicephalus adspersus
GCCGCCCAGCACTGGCTCAGGAGCCATGACCTTCATAAAGAGGGGACCCCACCAAATAGGATCCCTCCTGCCAAAATCTACCAACTTAAAATGCCCAGGATCCTTACCTTCCAAGACCCCAACCGCCAAAACCTATCAAATGCAAAAAACTATACCAATCTTTTTGTTCCTAAAAAAAAGCCTCCCACTTCCCACACCCCCCTTGCTCCCACTGCCCCTCCCAAAGCGTTATCACAATTTAATACGACTTACCACCCCTGGGCTATGCCTCACACGCTGTCATGTATGCCCTGCGCCTAAAGTCTTATGGCTACGGGCCTCTCTATACTGCCATTTATTTAAAGGGAAACCCCAGCATAGGAGACACACAAGGGCTGCTATGTTGATTCTTGGGTGGAGATCAGGAGTACTGATTTTATTTTCCTGGCCGCATGCTAGTCATGTGTACCAGAAAAGCTAATCACAGAGAAGCAAGGAGAGCCCAGAGATAGCAGGTTCAATATACAAAAGGCAGCCCACAGTATTTCCAGGTGCCTCTTGCAGCTGATTGGTTGATTTGCATATTAACCCCTCCCAGTTTGTGTGATCAAAATAAAGTTGTCACCTGGTTTGAGTTAGAGGTGAGGGAGGAGAACATTCCTGGAATAAATGAAAATATGGTGGGGGGCCCCGAGACGAGTGCTCGTGGCTGACTGTCTGTCATGTGACTATTTGCAGACTGGAAAGACGTGCGCGGCTTTATAAATGGAGGATATGAAAGCATAAAGAACAAGGAGGGTGACCTGACCCCACTGGTGAGTGGCCGACAGACACTGCTACTTCCTGTGCTCACATAGGAAAATGTTCACCCCAATCTGTTCTTCCAATCACGGGTGAATTCCTATAGATTTTTCCTAAATTCCTGGCTGGTGCTGCAATTTTGCTGCTGAAAGTCTCACTTTTTGCTGCTGCATGGTGTATGAATGAAGTGGCCAGAGTGAAACATTCTCATAAAAGCCACACTGAGTAGGTGGAGCTAGGAGCTCCAAATGTGAGACTTACCTGCCATTAATTCAAGAAAAAAACTCTTACCTCTGTATTATCAAAGAAAATCATAAATATTTCTAGTGGTTTGCTTATCCTAGGGAGCTGAATTCGCCATCTCCCATGAAGACTTTGTGAAAGGCGTCCTGCCATCTGTATCTGAGATGGACACAGTCCTCCTTCTCTTCACCATGGATGGTGAGTGACTATATAATCACAGAGGAGCCATTCCATGCTGGGCCTTGTAGTCCCTTTACGGGGGTTCTCCATGACTGATCATTAATAAGGGTGCAGCTACCTCATCATGTCTGGCTGATGTTAGTGGATATGTTACATGGCACCATCATGGCTCCCCAATATCATGGCAGTATTTCCAACTGGGTGCCAACAGGGTGCTTTTAAAGCAAAGCCATGGTTTACAAAAATATTAGGATTAGCAAAACCCAGTCAAACGGGGTATAAATCTCAATGTGTATATTAACATAAACTTCATTATAGAATAATACAAAAAACTTCCCAGAACAGGCTTGTGATGTGTTAGGTGCTGTGAGGACTTTTCTTGCAGAGAGCAGATCTGAGTCAACGCCAACCCGGTAACAGAACCATCAATATTACCACCACACTGGCTCTTAGCCACCCAGCACCGCGTCAGGGCCCACCACTATACCAATATAAGGGGGCACCCCACCATCCTGGATGCCCCCTTTCCACAACATTACCCCCAAACTGATACCTTCCACCATATCCCAACCGCAACAACGCACAAACGTGACACCTCACCCTTGAGCGCCCCTCCCCTCCTCGAAGGGCACGCTGAACTCCATCCTGCAAATCTAAAAACCACATATCAGTGCCTATGGCATTCAAGTGCACCCCATCTCTTCGCAAGTAGCGCCAAGTCTCCTCCTCCAGCTCCCTCACCACCACACCACCGTTCCTTGCCACAAACCTACCAATTTCTTTATTGACCTTTATTCTGGTTTTATTAATCTTCTCTATTGATCTCGCCCCTCGCCAATTGGTCCTTCCCACTATGTCTGACCAGACAAACACCATACATGGGAACTCTGACCTCAGCTGCAGAAAGTCATGAATAGTGTTGGTCGAATACCTCACTATTCGATTCGGCAGCTATTCCCTCGAATGTAGCAAAAAAATTGGGGTGGACGAATGTCAAAGCCGAACACTATTAAAGTCAATGTGAGGAAAAATTTGGGGTTTTTCAGCACTGTGTAGAGCTTCTACAGCCTCCAAACAGCTGTAAAAAGATACATTATAAAAGGATACATAACACTATTACATACCCCTGTATCATATTGTGCACAATTCTGTACATGCTGTAACAATATGATGGTTCATATATAATCCACCAACAG
>NC_092861.1:35278-36838 GCF_032062135.1 Pyxicephalus adspersus
AATTCGAACATCAACACTAGTCATGACTAACGTCCCTAATTGCCTACTGCATGGCCCTCCGCCCCAGATCATTACCTCCTGCATTTATTACCAACACATTTGGAGGCCTGTCCAGCAACGCAAACTTCCTGACTTTTGGTACCACTCGGCTCCACACCATGCCAGAAACCCTATTCCAGCGCACTGTAGCTTCCGACCTGGGCACTCCCAGCTGTCGACCATCTGTTCGAAGTTCCGTCCTCCGGGCACCCCACTACATGTAGGAATGTCCAAGAATCCATACCAGGCTGCACAAACCACCTAAAACACAAAATAAACAATGCCAGACTAAAAACACCCCCACATTCGCCTGCCCTTATAACAAATGCAGTATTATATAAAAACTGGAACCTTCTGGATTCCCATCTCCCAATTCCCCTACCCCCCTTCATGGGTGCCCCAATACAAAGGAATTTGAGGAATATTCCTTCACATTCACCCCCAGCCAGTTCAAACAATTCCCAAAAACCACCACAAACTGAAAGTGTGACAGAAATCGCCCATCCTCATGCAAAAACAGGGGGACCTCTACCTTGGGCCTCCACTGCAGGAAATCTACCAACGCCTGAACTTGGCGGACTCCCGATCGCTCCATAGAAAACAACCTTACCAACAGTCCCTTTCCCATTTGATCTGTTTTGGACCTCCTAATCCTCAAACTCACCTTATCCGCCAGGCACACAACATCCTGCAGTAAAATTTTATCAGGACGGGTCTTTGTTGGGCCAACCAATTCCCCAATGCGCATGGCCCCCAAAAAATGCCATAAGCAATGCTGTCCTAAACAAAGACTGCTCAGAACCCCCATGACATACCACCCCCAACTGTCCCACCAACTTCTGTAACAGCTCAAAGGACACTGGCCATCTGGCATCCCGCACCCCCTTTTTACCCCTCCTATATCCTTTCAAAGCCTGCCGAAATAAAAAAACCTTTGTCACATCAGGCATCCACCTTAACTTTAAACCAAATGCCAACCCAGCTATAAACCTATTTACAGATGCCACAGATCCCCCAACATCAAACTGCTTAGCCAACCAGTACAGCAGTATCTGTACCTGGTCCCCCCCACCACACCTCCTTCCTGCCTCTGCAGAACCTCCCAGTCACACCGAACCTTCCGGTATGCCCCCAAGTTCGACCGCTCACCGATTGCCGAATTAAACTTCTGATAATCCCATTGCAATCCCCCAGAAACCCTCCGGAGAAGAGTCCGTCTCCGGTGCCAACATGCAAAACCTGTCCCACTGTAAACGAGACAAAGCATCAGCGATGCCATTGCAAACCCCTGGAATATGCCTGGCAAAGTTAAAAATATTATGCTGCATGCATTAAAAAAACAGGTGCCGTAACAATCAAACTGCAGGCTCCAATGATACCGAAAAGCTGTTAATGGCCTGCACCACCCCCATGTTGTCTCAATAAAAACACACCTTGTTGTTGGCCAGCTTCACCCTCCATAAGTCAACCGCAACCACAATAGGGAACAACTGTAAAACAAGCAAATTTTAGCCTTCATCC
>NC_092861.1:38118-49037 GCF_032062135.1 Pyxicephalus adspersus
TACATCTTCTCTCGTTGTAAAGCCAACACACCCCTTTTTTCCTTATTCCGAATGGAGATCCTGATGCCAACCCACTGACATCAGCCTCTTCCATAAGCCAATATTCTTATGGTCCCACCTTAGCAACGGACACACTGCCTTCCTCTGATGGAATTGCTTGTCATACCTCAACCAAGCAACCCCATACTGCCGATATGCCACCCTTACCGTGTCCAGATAAAAAAAAAGTACCCCACACGGTTCCGGCTTCTTTTCATGAACAGAGAGCAGAGGGGCCTGCCACAACCTCCTAAGGCCCCGCGCTGCTTCTAGCCCCTGGCCCGTGATGTGGGGGAGGTCTCATCCTCCAGAGAAGAGGTTCTCTGGACGATGAGACCTCCCCCACGTCACTTCCTGGGGATCCTGATGACGCGGCCCGGCTCCACCCTGCATCACTTACGGCCATCTCCCCATGCGGTACACACGGCGGCACCATCTTTCTGCACTGGACCACGTGCTCGCCTGTTCCTGGACCTCTCGATCGTCCTTTCACCACTGCCCGCTGCCTCCTGCTAGGAGCTTTTTGTTTTTTTAAAAAAAAGGTGCTGCATCTAAAAAACAAACAAAACACTGTTTTTTTAGCTTTCATAAAAGGGTTGTCTAGCCTTTTATGAAAAGTGAAAATTCTGACTTTAGGTACGCTGAGTTGAGTTGAGGACACTCTACTAGAGTTATCTGAGTTTTATGACACCGGGAGACACAAAACTCCAACTTTTACAATGTGTGTTATAAACTAGAGGGTCTATAAGGATGCTGGTTGTCAGATCAAGAGATATCTGATAAGGGGAAAGTTATCACCCTGGTCTGATATTTCAAACAAAGACATTTTAAAAGAAGACGATTTTATATCTAAAGAGTAGATCAGGCATTAAGGTTATCCCCAATATAAAAATTATGACCTAAATAAATATTTTTTCTTGTATATTTTCTGTTTGCTGCCTTAAAACTACCCGTGGAATAGTGTTTTCCTTTTGTTTGCTATGGATAAAATTGGGATTTGGAATTGACAATCTTTTTTGAGAGCTCCAGCACTGCCAAGAACGCAGTCACTTAGATTACCCAAAACACGGTGATAACCAATGGATGGTATTATGATATACTGGTAAAACTTACACCAAGCCACCAGAACATAGCGCCCCCCAACAGGGGAAGTGATAATATGGATTACCTTGGTACAATATTCCTGATAATGGAGACGGGCTTCTAGGCAGAAAGTGAATACTCAGTTTTTTTAAGGTAATTTGTTGGAAAAATGAACAAATGTTCAGATCTAGGGGATTCGGGACAAATTGTCATAGTTGGACGATGGTTCTACCCCTCTTTTACTTTTATCCCCTCGTCTATCATTAACTTTAATCCCCCCCCCTCCAGCCTGCTTATTCCTTATTCCTGAGTCTATCCTTCCTTTACTATTACACCCCTTAGTCTATCAATACTTTACTATCACACCCCTTAGTCTATCCTTCCTTTACTCTCACACCCCTTAATCTATCTTTCCTTTACTATCACACCTCTTAGTCTATCCTTCCTTTACTTTTGCACCCCTTAGTCTATCATTCCTTCACTATCACACCCCAAGGCATGTGTGGCCTTGTGGGAATTATGGCCTTGAAAATAGCTGCAACTTTTCCAAAGAGCATTTAGTTTACATATTGTCCAAAAACAAAGTTAACCTGCATGGTTCTGCATTATCACAGCCATGTGTGTAAAAAGGGCTTTGTTGGTGACATATGGTGGGAATATCAATTCTTCTCCTGAAGTTGATCATTCCTTCAAGGTATATTTCACCTTGCTACTGAATTTTCAGTAGCTTTGGCCATTGAATTACAGGCAATAGGGGTAAAGCCAAAGCTCCTTTGAAAGTCAGCAATAGGGACGTTGTTATAGGTAGAGATCCTTCATTGGTTTACAAAGGAGCAGACTGGTTGGCACAGGGATATCAATAATGTTCACTAAGGATCCTCATCATAGTGTGTAAGTTCTGAACCGTTGGGTGATCAATTTTAAAACTTTCAGGCCTTATTTACTACAATCTTCTTACTAACAGCTGGAGATACTTCTACTCACCCCCAATCACCAATGTGCTCACTTATGTCATCAAAAAGGAGGTGAGAAGATGAATTGTAGGTCAGTGAGCTGCCCCTCTTCCTTACGTGATTTATCCTCTTTGATCATCCCCTTCTGTACATGAAAGGACCATGGGACCTTCCCCTGAGGATCTGCCTCCAACAAACACATGTCGGGGAGGAATCTTGGAGACACCTCTAGTCCTGGCTTCTCTAGCAAGGACAAGGTTTTTTAGTATCCTCAAAGAGCAATGGCAGCAACATTTACAGGCACTCACAGGGGACTCGGGGGGGTTCTGTGGGTACATTGATCTGTCTCTTCGTCTTACATCTAAGTGTGAAAATATCTTACATTCCTGCAGATAAGGTCAGTGACGTGGAGAAACTAGTGGAGCTGGTAAAGGAGAAAACATCAAACATTTATGCCGTTTCCCATGCTACAGCAGGACAATACCTGCCGGTAAGTGAGCTGTGCCAATCCTCTGCCTTCTTCTGGTCACATCTGGTTACATGCAATTACCCGTTGGTAGCAAATTGTAATTATTGTTACATTGTTAAAATGTGTTAGGTACTTCCGCAATGTCATTGTGCTTTACTGTTCCTTTCTGTCAACCAGTCCATGAAAACTAGTAAATGATCCAACTTCTGCATGGCAAATAAAATTCTACATAATAAATGTTGTGCCAGCATCCATTTAGTCAGATGTAATAGTTCTACAATAAATTTGATAACACCTTCTTCTTACTGATATAATCTCCATCTTTGCTTTTATTAGGACTCTACTAAAAAGGTGATCCCAAACATCATAAGTATTACATGGCCCATCCTGTTCCTGGAATACGAGGGAGCCTTCATCCAGGTACAATGTTGCCTCTCTTGTGAGCAATGTGGTGGGTGCTTGGGATGTGAGCAAGTCATGTGATCAGAGGCAATGCTATGGGTCCTTGAGATGTGTCCAAGTCATGTGATTAGAGGCAATGTGGTTGGTGCTTGAGATGTGAGCAAGTCATGTGATCAGAGGCAATGCTATGGGTGCTTGAGATGTGAGCAAGTCATGTGATCAGAGGCAATGCTATGGGTCCTTGAGATGTGTCCAAGTCATGTGATTAGAGGCAATGTGGTTGGTGCTTGAGATGTGAGCAAGTCATGTGATCAGCTGCAATGTAGTTGGTGCTTAATAATTTACCAAGTCATGTGATCAGTCAGAGGCAATGTGGTTGGTTCTTGAGGTGTGAGCACGTCATGTGATCAGAGGCAATTTAGTGAAAAACTGTCAGTGTGGTGACATCCACATCATGGTGTGTAGGAAATGTTCATATAACATTTTTTTGTCACAAAAATATTTTTTTTCGGTAAGAAAACTGTTTTGAATTTCTCCTCACAACATATAATCGCATTAAAGTCCACAGTCAAGGACTTTTAGTCAATTCTAAATTTACTCCAAATTCTGGACTTTTCATGAAGATTTTGGCAGAAATAAATGTGTCAGATGTGCTGCTCCCTGGAAATGTATCAATATGGTTATCACTCTTCATCTGATCTGTGTGTATTAGGATCTTCTATTTTTACCTCAACAGAAGTTCCAGCGGGAGCTAAGCACTAAATGGATTCTAAACACAGTGACCAGCGGGGCTTATGTCCTGAAGGGTCAGATACACCGGAGCTTCCCAGTGGATTTCAGAATCAGTAATACTAAACACTTTTATAGGGCAATCTCCATTCTACAGGTAAGTGCAGCCACCTACCCATTGTATGCTTTGCTTTATATCATCAAACCTCATAACATGAATTTATGTCATCAACAGAGTGTGACAGGACAGTCCCAGACCCGGTGCACAGAGGCTCTTCTCCAGTCTATCCATGGAGAACAGATCCTAAGTGACCAGACCAAGAACATGGAGACCTCCAGACATGTAGAGGTGGCTTCAACAAAGGACAAGGTAAGTGATAAGTTAGTGACCACTGCAACTGGAATGTGACCAATATTTATATATATATATGTATATATATATGTGTATGTGTATATAAATGTGTATGTCAACTACATTCTCACAGCTTTAATAGAACATTGTCATCTTCATGGACTTATAATGGAAAAGAAAGTCATTTACAAGGGGTTCCAGTGGAAGGTGTCACCCATATAGGGTTCCAATACAGATTGTTGTTAACTTTATAAATCCTTAATAAAAGGAAAAAGTCTTTTACAGGGAACTCCAGTAAAATATGGGAGTCACTCATACAAGTTTAAAAAAAGGTGTCTCTCTTATAGATCTTTTAGATCTTTAGTGATATTAAAGGTAACCTCTGGAGGGAAATTGCAACGTAAGGTACAGCAGGTACTGCACATAAGTACTGTGTGGAGTTACATTACAGTGGATTCATTTCAAATATCTATATCCCTTTGATTAAATGGCCTCCGAGTCAGAAGTGGAGCGGTCTATTCAGCAGTGAGCATGCCTTTCCCTGGCTTGTCTCTTTGGGTTTTAATACTTTAAATCATAGTGGCTCAGTATGACACATAGCAAGTAATTAGGATGGTTGCCATTGTCATGCAGTGTGTTAACAAGGTGTGTTTAGGGTACCATGAAGAAGATATTTCTTGTGGCTTGCTATGCAATGCACATTAATATCCACATGCATTACTATATGTACAACATTTCATGCATAATGCAATGCACTAGTGGGAACAGGACCTTTCATATCATCTGACAATTCATCATGTATGGTGCCTTGGAAAGAATTATTCATGCTAAAATCAATTTGTTTGTTTATACCTCATTCAAATTTAATAAATGGTGGAAGCAAACAATCCTAAACTACAAAATGTTTAGCAGATCAGCCCAATGGCACCTTTACTGCCATGAGTGGACCCTGGTTCCACCTTGCCAAACTCTATACAATATAGGGGTCCTGAAGCTCCAACAATTCCTTGAATCTTCTTAAATCCCACATACCATTATATTGTAGCAATCGTACCTTAAGACAATGTTCTGGCTGTATCCTATCACCTTCATGGGGTTTTGGGTGTGGAGAAATGTTACATATTACTATGAGAAGGTATTCTAGATATGAAATAACAAAAAATCTTCCTGGTAGGTTCTTCCTGTGGCCATCGTCAGTTTGCTGCGGAATTGCTCTGTTCAGGAGGCTAGGACACGCTTAGACTCCTCTGTGACCATTCGAGCCATCATAGAAGCATCCCTAAATGTTCCTGGAAGGAAGAGGGGGGCAGAGAGTGCAGAGAAAGCGGGACGCAGCCGATAAGAGCACCACAATCTACGTTCTTTTTTTATTGACATTGTGGTTTTTACTTATTCTTGTTATCACATTTTCTGCAAAAAAAAAATATCTGGCAGCTGCCAACTCATCCAAAAGTAACAATTTTTTATGAAATTTCCACTATTGACCAAGGTCAAGCAATTTCTTTTCACCTGCACAATGAGATGTGGAAGTTTAAAATTCAGAGCGTATGGGATATCGGCTGCCTTTATTGATACTTCTACTTGTTGTTTTTATTAATGTGCTGTATAATATTGCCAAAACATATTAAATCAGAAAAACAGATTTGTGTAGCAACTCATGTAGTGCATTGTGTTGAACTGGAATAAGATATTTGTGTGTTATAACAGCTGGCCAAATAAATCACAGGGTTTCGTCCTGGATGACAGGTACATTTGCCCCAGATACACATTATACCCAGAGTATTTTTCTCTTTAGTCAGTTTTCCTTTTTGACCTGAAGGTGGGTTGAAGGACCAGGCCTAATGACAATGAGCTTCTTGGCCAGGTGGGGGAGCTAAAGAGGCCTGGGTATGATCAGGTGTAAATGTCTCACCTGAAACCCATCCTGGAAATTGGGCCGGTGATATAAACTTCCAGCCTGCTTATTCCTGGGGCTCTGTCTTGGCTGGTGAGCTGGGAGAAGGTCCAAGGTGACCTGTGAGTAAAGATACAGACTTTGTTGGAAAAGCTGTATGGTTAGGGCCTTAGAGTCCTGCACAGCACTAGGTTGGGCTAGTTAAGGGAACTAACAGTGAGTTAGTGGGCTTCAGGCTTTATTTTTGCTGTTTGTTTTATTTTGCCTGTTTTTGTGTGGAAATAGCATTAGGTGAATAAAACCCTTGATGCACTTTAAACCTGCTGGCCCTGTTTCCTTTTTTAAACACCCTCCATTGCTATGGGCGATCTCACTTATGGTGGAGGATGCGGGCAGCTTTATAAGCCAGCATGGAGGAGATACTAAAACAGCTTGTTTTCGCAAATGCCAACCAACAGCAGGAGCAAAAATGTACTAACCAGCAATTACTGCTAGGTCTGGAAAAAGCTACCAACAACAATTAGATGCCCTAAAACAGCAGATTTCTTTAGGAGAGTGGGCTGATGCTGAGAGTGGTGCTGGGCGTTCGCCAGTTTTTAGGGTAAGCCAGTTGTTGAAAAAAATGACTGTATAAATATGTGTAATATTAATAATAATAATAATGATGATGATCCCAAGGTGTTTTTGACCACATTTGAGAGTTGGGTAGGGAACAGTGGACAGGATTAGTGGCCCCACTATTATCCAGAGAGTCCCAAAAAACCTATTATGACCTAGAGCCGTCGGAAGCAAGCGACTATGTCCGCCTTAAGGCAGAAATACTGGCACGGCTGGGTGTCACCCTAGCTGTCTAGGCCCAACGGGTGTATAACTGGTCCTTTCGAGCAGGAAAACCTCCCAGATGTATGACATGATACATCTAACAATGAAGTGGCTACAACCAGAGCTGTTGTCAGGACCACAAATTGTGGAATGGGTAGTCATGGACTGGTTCCTAAGGTCCCTCCCTGTTTCCATACAAAAGTGGGTGAGCCATGGAGACCTGTCGACAGCTGATAGGCTGGTGGACCTAGTGGAAAGGTACTTGGCTGCCTAGAACTTAAACACCTCCCTCCAGTACTCACAAACTTTCCACCCCAAGACGAGACCATCCCCAGCTGTGGGTAAGAGTGAACCTACAGATGGGGGTGGAGAGAGTGAGAAAAGGGGAGCTAAGGGTAATTGACAGAATCCAGTCAAAGTATGGCGGGAGAGACTGGGAATGCTAGCCCCCCAGGAGGAAGCCAAACATGTTATTTGTTTCCGCAGCCAGGAAGAAGGTCATATTGCTGCAAATTGCCCTGTGGTGGATAACCCAATGCACTGTGACTTTCTGGGTGGCAGACAACAGTCTCTTTTTGCCACCATTGCATGGCCTGCTATACGGGGCGATTAAAAATATTGGTGTAAAATGTATATGAATACCAAACCGATTGTGGGGCTGTTAGACTCAGGTAGTATGGTAAAGCTGGTGAAAGCTGAGCTAGTGATTATAGAGACCTCCTGTTTCTGGTTATATAGACCTCCAGTCAGTGGGGGTAACGTGTACACAGGGATACTAGGGAGTATCCCGTGACGTCCGTGTATTTTGAAACCTCCGTAGGTAAACTGTGTCTTCTGGTGGGGTGGGTTCCCCACATACCATATGATGCTATCATTGGGAGGAATTTTCCCAAATTCCAGGAGCTCTGGAATCACCCACCCCATGCAGTACTGGCATTCTCAGAGCATGAGGCTACTGAGGAGTCCTCTGATGATTGTGGGGGCACTCCAGGGTGTACCTAAATTGGTGTTAGATCTGATACATGGGCACCTCCTAGGGGGACATCTGGGGGCTGAGAAAACCAGAGAGCAAATAGTCCAGAGGTTTTATTGGCCAGGGGTCACCAAGGAGGTGGAGATGTACTGTGTTTCCTGTCCTGTATGTCAATTGGCTGCCCCAATGCCACATTTTCGTAGCCCTTTGGTTTCCCTCCCCATCATTGAGGTCCCTTTTGAGAGGATTGCCATGGATATAGTTGGCCCATTGCTAAAGTCAGCTAGGAGCCATCAATATATCCTAGTCATAATGGACTATGCTACTCGGTATCCTGAGGCAATTCCTCTCTGAAATACCTCAGCTAAAACCATAGCTCGGAAGCTGTTCCAAGTTTTCAGCCGAGTAGGAGTGGCCAAAGAGGTACTTACTGATCAAGGAAACCCGCTTATGTCCCCGGTAACTAAAAAGCTTTGTAAACTCCTAAAGGTGACACAGCTATGCACATCGGTGTATCACCCTCAAACAGACAGCTTAGTGGAACATTTTAACAAAACTTTAAAACAGATGCTGCGGAAGGTAGTAGATAAAGACGGGAAAATTGTGACTGTCTACTCACCTATTTGATGTTTGCTATCCGGGAGGTACTTCAATCCTCAACCGGATTCTCTCCCTTTGAATTATATTATAGGAGGCACCCCGGGGGACTGTTAGATATTGCTAAGGAAACATGGGAAAGTGAAAGTTCCCCTCATAGAAGTGTCATGGAGCATGTGGCTCGAATGCAGGACAATGTGCGCAGGTAATGCCCGTGGTCAAGAGCATCTGGCCCAAGCGCAGTTGGCACAGCAGAGAATTTATAACCGGGGTTCTTGTATATGTACTTTGGCCTCGCATTTAGTAAAGGTTCAGGCAGTGCTAAACGTGCTAAGGAAAGCCGCAACCCGGAGAAAGTTGCAAACCCTAAAAAGTGCGCTATTGGGCTGGAAGAAGCCAAATATCTGGGGTGCACCATTGGAAGAAGAATAATAAAGTCTCAGGAAAAGAAAGTGAAGGCTATCCAGAATTGGCCACGTCCAATTAATAAAAAGCAGGTTTGTGCTTTCTTGGGGATCGCCAGCTATTAGAGGTGCTTTATTCCTCACTTTGCATCCCCGGCCGTTCCCCTGACAAATTTGACAAAAGGGAAGGAATCGGTAATGGTTTGGGGCATTAAAGAAGGCGTTGTGTAGCGAGCCAGTGCTATATTCTCCTGACTTCTCTAAGGAGGTTTTGGTGCAGACGGATGCGTCCGATGTCGGACTAGGAGCAGTGCTATCCCAGGTTCAAAATAGGGAAGAACACCCCATTGTTTACCTCAGTTGGAAGTTAAAGGCCCATGAGTTAAATTATGTTACGATTGAAAAAGAATGTTTGGCTGTGAAGTGGGCACCTGATTCCTAGAGGTACTATCTGCTGGGCAGACAGTTTCTGCCAATAACCGATCACGCCCCATTAAAGTGGATGGCCCAAAACAAGGAGACTAACAGGAGGGTTAATAGATGGTTCTTAGCCCTTCAAGAATTTAGTTTTACTGTCAAGCATTGTCCTGGTGTACAGATGGGGAATGCCGATGCTTTATCTCAGGTTCATACCTACTTGGCAGCCTGTGTCCCAACCCTAAGGTTGAAACAAGAGGGGGGAGGGTATGTAACAGCTGGCCAAATAAATCACAGGGTTTCGTCCTGGATGACAGGTACATTTGCCCCAGATACAGGTTATCCGCAGAGTATTTTTCTGTTTAGTCAGTTTTCCTTTTGACCTGAAGGTGGGGTTGAAGTACCAGGCTGAATGACAATGAGCTTCTTGGCCAGGTGGGGGAAGCTAGAGTCCTGCACAGCACTAGGTTGGGCTGGATTGTTAGTTAAGGGAACTAACAGTGAGTTAGTGGCCAAGTGGCCAGGCTTTATTTTTGCTGTTTCTATTATTTTGCTTATTTTGTGTGGAAATAGCATTAGTGAATAAAACCCTTGATGCACTTTAAACCTGCTGACCTTGTTTCCTATTTGAAACACTCCCTGTTGCTATGGGTGATCTCACAGTATACATTGGGTCAGCATGCCAGGTAATGTCCCAAAAACACAAAACACATAATATTTACAAAGAAAATAAATAGAATATAAATATTAGGCTCTATACCAGTGTCAATCATAGGTATCTAAACATTTACTAAGGACAGCTAAGAAGCACAAAGCATTCACCTTGTATGTCACCCAAACAGTTGGACAGACAGAGAAATCCGCTCACTCTGAAGTGGGAAATACATGAAGGGAAGACCTGATGTTTCTCCACACTCTCATCCAAGCCGCCTCTGACATTCCCCTCTTCAGACACCAAATTTTGCCCACCAAGTTTACAATATCATTCACCACCATCAAAAATAAGCTTTACAAACAACATAGAAAAGAACAAAACTGGGTTAACCACACTTAGACACCATTCCTTCTGGATAGGTAGGTCACATTCACCACAGGTAGGTCACATTCACCAGGTTCATCTTGTTTCCCTATCTGAACAGAGCAGCTGTATATCATAGAGTTTAGGGAAGCTGGCTTAAGACAAAAATCATCAGAACCAGGTATGTTTTGATCAGATCAACCCTTTCTCTGTGTAACATCCTCCAGTTCTTCCACTTTTCTACTTTCTACTATCCCCAAGCTTTAACTTCCAGCTGAGGTTCTGGGAAGGTATCTGGGAATATTACATTCAAACATATTCCCTTCTCAGCGGGAATGTTACATTTCTATAAATAACAATTATTTAATTATGTAAATACATTTGGCCATTCACATTTTTCAAACAAGCATAATATTATTCGTATACAATATACATACTGCGCCACCATAATATGACATGGAGAAGGTACATAGACAAAGCCCTGTTCAAGCACAGGTCCCTTTCTCGCCCTCCCAGGTACAGGTTGGAATAAATCAGGGCACATCTCAATGCCACAGGTAGATCCTAGTTATTATTTATTGCAATCATCTCAAAATAAACTCATTTCTATCCCTGGTTGTCACTTTGCTTCCACATTTATTGCTACCAAATATGCAACCTTTTTGTTGAGTCAATAAATCATCAATTATCTTTTTTTTAAATCCAGTATGTTTATTTAATAGGAGGTATAGGCATACACCTGTATCCACCAATTGAATGGCCAGTTT
>NC_092861.1:55363-59353 GCF_032062135.1 Pyxicephalus adspersus
CTTGCTGGGGGAGGGTTCTGCATCAGTGGCTGCATTTGCAGATGTTGGCTTAGATGAAAATGAGGATGATGATGACCGTGATATCACCTGTGAACCACCGGTGCGTGTAAGGGCTAGCAGCAGTTCCAAAACAGACAGAGGAAAGACATTGACTCCTTCTCCGCCTCCAACTGTCATTGCTACTACGTCTCAGGAGTTTGGTGCCAGCCAGACTTCTAGCGGCAATGAAGTATCAACTTCTGCCCACAGGTTTCATGGCATCAGATGGCGTTTGTCACGTCTAGCCAAATTATTGGCCTTGCAGCTACTGCCGTACAGGATTGTGGACTCTGCTCCCTTCTGTGACCTGATTGCCTGTGCCGAGCGTCAGTGGAATATACCAAGCAGGCAAATTGGTACTCCAGTGACCCTTTCAGCTCCCAGTCCCTTCAGCCCACTCCACTGGAGTTCTGCATCAGGCTTTGGGCCCAACCCTAAAAAGAGTCATTAAACTAAATTCACATCTAGCCAAACTATTGGCCTTGCAGCTACTGGCGTACAGAATTGTGGACTTTGCTCCCTTCCGTGACCTGATGGCCTGTGCCGAGCTTCGGTGGAATATACCAAGCAGGCATTACTTCTCCCGCACAGCTGTTACAAGTTGACATGCACATGTAACAGAAAACCTCTCCAGGGCATTGGCATTCTTAGTGTCTAGCCAAATCCACGTCACCATGGTCAACTGGACAACCAGGCACGGAGTGGGACGCTACCTGTAGTTCACCGCTCACTGGGTGACCTTGCATAGCTCATTGGCCAGTAGTCTGCAAGAGGCATTACAGCACCTGGTACCCACGCTGAGAGGTGTGGTGGGAAAACATGGGGCACCCCAGTCCTCTCCCTTCTTTCTTCTTCTCCTGCATTCCTTCTACCGGCAAACCCTCTCTTTTCGACATTCCTTGTGAAAGGCCAGCAGCGGAGGACACTGTGGTTAAACATAAAGACAAGGGACTAGGCCTTCAATGGCTAGGGAGAGGGAAAGGGTCACCCCCTACGGACACCCTAACCTAGCCCTGACTCTTGTCAGTATGAATATCCCCTGATGGTGGGAATATTCATACACTGGAACCTAGGCCCGAGTAGCCCTGGATTGCCCTAGGACTAGTGATAGGGTATGAGACTACTGGTTCCTTCCCTGATGAAAGTACCAGCATCTCCCTGAGGCCTAGTAACAACAAAACACCAAGAGCGGTACAACTTATCTTAAATAGAACATAGATGAGCAGGAACTCTGGAGAGCCCACTTCTTCAGGAGAAAGTGGTTCTACAATTGAAAAAAGAAAGAATATATAAATATATACAGTTACTTGTTACAGAAAGTAAAAATTATACATATAAATATCATCATCACATATCCAAGCGTTTACCTGTGTTTCAAAACTCCCTTCGGATACAGAGAGATCAATGCCCCGGGACCACCAAGAGCCTTCCAGGGTTGAAAACTTCTATAACTTATATCTATATTTCCAAAAAGCAGAAACATTGTTTACCTAACAAGAGAAACAAGGAATGGTTCACTGTTTTTCAGCCATGTGTTATATGTAATAGCAACATAAACACCCCATATCTGTGTGATGACACCTTTTACCCAACTCAACACATCCAACCAATGTAATAAGTCTAAATATGAGCGAAATAAGGGACTAAATAAATTAATATGACTTACTCCATGACAGACATATCAGAGTGTTCAATCTACCATAATCTTCAAAATTTAATACAAAGCAAAAGAAAAAACAAAAAAAAAAACGTGCTAATCACTGTGCATCATATTACCAACTAATAACACCTTATGGTGCCAAACCACCATCACCTATTCACAAAAATAAAAAGATAAAAGGGAAGAAGCTAACCGGATCAAAACCTTTTGCCTGATCCAATGCCAGCAGATATTTCCTCCAACCAGCAGCCCTGCATCTCTCCAAGGTCTCTCGGATATCTAACAACGCTGGCAATGGTCTTCTACCTTGAATAAAGCTGTGCTGACGGCTGGACAACGCCTGCTACTGACAACAAGCACCAGAAGAAATTTTTTTGCCAGGGTTTGTTGGACATTGAGAAGGCTTATCAGGTGCCAGTTCTTATATCTCAAAGAATCTTACCCCCGTAATCCCATAATCTCTTTCCACAACCAAAAAGGCTTCATATTGCTTTTCCTTCAAAGGTGTTTTACCTTCATGATCTCTGGATTACCTTTTCTTGAGACAAGTCGGTCAAGCATTCTGCTCAATTTTAATTAGTTTACATTATGATGATAGATGATAATAAAGTGTCAGCTCCTCTGTAGTACTGTGCAGAGTCCATACATACAGAGAACAGATACTGAGAATTACACCCAGGGTACAGGACAAGAGAAGTAGTATTTTGTGTATATAGAGTGATGCAATGTAGGTGTCCCTGAAGGAGGAAGCAGGAATTTGTTGCTGTTATCATTGGCTTCAGTCTGACCCGCCCGCTCTCTCCTGACATTTCTGCATTTCTTACTTCCTCGTAGGTTCTGTCGAGTGCTGGGAGTGTTGTGCTTAGGATGGGGCTGAATGTCTGCAAGCAGTGCTGTGGGTGCTGCCCGTGTGGGTGCTGCCATGATCCTGTGGAAATCCCTGTCATTGGAATTCACAGTATCTCAACCTCGGTGCCTGGTAATGCCAAGTTACCAGACAAACCCGATTCAGTGACTGAATGGATGAAGATGTATCGAACCCACAATCTCAACCCCGAGGTACCACTGAACCTGGAGCGCCATCTCAAGGGTGAGGATAACCCAGTCTTTGCCGACATCTCTACTACTAGCACTAAAATGCCAACTTTCACTGGTTGTGCCCCTCCCAGTGACCACCATATTGGTGAACAGACCAATATGCCAGTCTTCACAAAGTCTATAGGAAAGAGGAGAAGTGAAATGTTAGAAACATTCTGCCGCAACACCAAGATCTCCACCTACAGCTACAAGCCGCGCTCCTCTAAAGACCTAGAGGTCCGGAAGGGCGATGAAGTGGAGGTTCTAGAGGAGCAGGGGACTTGGATTCTGGCCCGTACACTCAATGATGATGGAGAATCTAAAACTGGCTATATCCCGCTGACCTTCCTGGCCAACACTGGGAGCCTGGAGGCTGAGGAGTAAGTCACGGCACGGCTTTGCCATATACGTCCCACCCTCTTATATGCTTCTGTTTATACACATGAGTATTTTTCATGGGGACTTTCAGTTTTTGGTGTGTTTTGGCAGCTCATATGGGAAGCAAGGTACCATTGCATCCATGGGCACTAGGCACATCAATAGGTGACAAGTACCAGTGTAGCAGAATGAGCTGGGCAAAACCATAGTGGTCTTTTTTTTTTTTTATACAAATTGCCATGGGGACTATAGGAGCATGATGAGATGAACATAGAGGACCAATGTAGCATAGGTAGATGGGCACTGCCATAGGGACATGTAGCACAGAATCATGGTAAACTGGGCACAGCCATCAGGGACAACTCCTGTGAAAGAATTAGGAAGTTTTCATTACACTGGGGCTGTCAAATTGCTGCTATTATTATTATTATTATTATTGCTTTTATTATTATTATTATGATTATTAATATTATTAGCTACTATTACTGGACTAAGTGCCATTGTCCCACAACTCTAATAACCAGATGGGACAGCTCAATTTGCAGTGGAAGGAAAGCCACCGCACCCCCAATTTCCCCTGCACATGTTGCAATGTTGCAAATCAGAAATCCTGTCCCAGTATTACAGCCAACCCAAACAGGTTCAGTGAGTCTATTCTAAAGAAAAGGGTGGTGGTGACTCCAGAACAAATTACAGATTGACAAATCGTGTGAAACTTTACAGAGGCGACAACAATTGCTGTCCTGTCATTCTCCTTATCTAAATCTGACCTACCTAAATCTGACACCCCACCCCCACCCACTATTTATGATAGATAGAAAGATGGAGAGATAGAT
>NC_092861.1:61542-103144 GCF_032062135.1 Pyxicephalus adspersus
TGTATCATCTAGTGTGTCCTGTGCGC
This sequence comes from Pyxicephalus adspersus, assembly GCF_032062135.1. Classification (NCBI taxonomy): domain Eukaryota; kingdom Metazoa; phylum Chordata; class Amphibia; order Anura; family Pyxicephalidae; genus Pyxicephalus; species Pyxicephalus adspersus. The sequence continues at coordinate 61,569 of NC_092861.1, forward strand.
CCCTGTGACTACAAGTGTGCTCCCAATCCATGTATCATCTAGTGTGTCCTGTGCGCCCCTGTGACTACAAGTGTGTATGGGATCCCAATCCATGTATCATCTAGTGTGTCCTGTGCGCCCCTGTGACTAAAAGGGTGTATGGAATCCCAATCCAATATAGTTACAATGCAATATATACCATTCCATACATTCAAATCTGGTGATACAGAAATAGATAATGAAGACCACATGATAACACAACTCATGTATATTTGTTCCAGCCTTGTAGGCAGTCTTAAACTCCAAAATTGCATCAACTCGGTCAAGTAAGATAGAGAAATGACATATATTCTGCCCTTCATTTGTTTCAGTCACCTACATGAATATGACATCATATAAAATTATGGCTTGATCTAACAATGTGTGTTTCATCTAGTTTTGGCTAGTAAAAGTTTAGCTAAATTTATTACAGTTTTTGATTTGTAATCTTTCATCTCTTTTGAATATCTAGAAAATTCAGCATTGCAAATTTAAATAGATTATTTGGAAGATCTGGTGATTCCCCTCTAGGTGTACAAAGAAGAAGGTGACTCCATTATCAATGTCTTTCTCCTCTGCAGTACGCATAGACTCAATGGTCCGAAACTACCGAGTACATGAGGAGGATGGGGCTTTCTTCTTGGTTCAGCGAGCTTCGTTCCCCACCATTAAGGAACTGGTCCATTATTACCTGGAGTCCCAAGATGGCCTGTGCACCAAGCTGGACAAGCCCTGTGTCAAGGTAAGATGGTAGACTGTGGGTTTACCTGTAGATCACTTTTTAGATCAGGAGGAATGCACCTCAGAAGACCGATCAGGGTTTAATCTTTTTAACCCTGTCCTCCTTTACTTGTAGCTCCATCATACCTAGGTTGTGCCCTCTACCTGCATTCAAAGGTTACATTTTCCCATTTCTCCTTATTCTCCATTGATGTCCTCCACTTTTCTTTGTCTTCTCTACCCAGTAATCAGACTGCAACATTGTAACTTTGCAGCCAGTCACAAGATGAGAAGCTACAGCAGGGGCTAATATTTGTAAGAGAAGATGAAGAACTGCTCGGGGACCAGGATTTACATGACACCTCAGTCCAGGAAATAGATGGAGATCTATCGGAGACCTTGAATAATGCCTGAACAAAGATGGCGGCATTATTCTGCATAGAAAAACAGATAGCAGCATTGTCAGGGGAAGTAATGTGCTCTCAGTGAATGGAAAAAACTGAGCCTTGAAATATACAGAATATATCTAATGACGGGGCCACCTCACTCTTGTTCTGTTACATATTGCCATTCATTCTCATTTATAGCCTGTTAGAAGTAGTCAGAATCTAGTTGCCTCAATCCGACTTTTTCTCCAGTTGGTTTATCACTTCTATAATTCCCTATTCATGGGTTTGGAGTCAGATAGAAGTTTATCTGCACCTCTTTAGAGTCTGATTAACCTTTTTTTCACATTCACCCAGCTGGATCTCCCACCCATGGACAGCATCTCCCACACCACTGTCAACCAGCTGGAGATAGACCCCAGCTCTATCCAGAGGGTCCGAAAACTGGGCAGGGGGCGATTTGGTCTTGTGTGGCTGGGGCTTTGGAATGGAACTACAGAAGTCGCCATCAAGGAGCTTCAAGGTGACCCCCGAAAGATAGATAGATAGATAGATAGATAGATAGATAGATAGATAGATAGATGGGATAAAGGCATTTCTGTCTGTAATAGATAATTATTTTGTTTGGTCCTGAGATATAAGGCCCAAGCCAGAGATCAGGTAGACATCAGGCAGGTATGAGAGGTAGACACAAGACACTACATTTACCATCCTTTTGATCTCGCCAATCCCAGTAACGGCGGAGTCGCTGCAGAAGTCGCTGCATGGAGAGGCAGAAACTATGTGGAGGCTGAGCCATGAGAAGCTACTGAAACTTTACGCTGTCTGTCTGCAGACACAACCGGTGTTCATTGTCACGGAGTATATGAAACATGGAACACTGAAAAGATACCTTAGAGGTAAGCTGCCAGGGGCTCCCTACACCTGGGAGGAGTCATCTGAAAATGTTCACATACCTGAGAGTAGATTATTCCAGGATGATGGGCACAAAGCACATTATGGACAGTTCACATTTTTCCCTCACATTAGGACCTCTGCCAGGTTTTTACTGCTATTCATGGCTCCATCTAAGAGATTCCCCACCACTGTCCTGGGGACAACACTTACCAGATAACAAGTAAGAGGAACTCTCCATCAGCAGCAGAATCTTTTTGTTTTAAGAGTAGGGAAGGATAAAACCTCTGTCATATTTTTATTTCTTGGTGTCTTGATTGTCCTTTACTTCCTCTCTGATGAACTGTTGTCACCAAGAATTGAGCTTTTTATTCTGATAGGAGGTGAATTTATCTCCAAATCTCACATACCAATCAACTGGGCCTATTCCTTATCACATTGACTCCTCTGGGTTCTGGGTCACCAGCAAACAATCCACAAATACATCGCATTCCTCCATTGCAATGACAACATTCTTTTCAGCATAAGAATGCCACACCTCACATTCCTTCATTTTCAAGGGCTGGAGAGAGAAGAAAAAAAATATTAAAATAAGATTACAAACTGAACCCTGAAAATGTTCTCATGAAGGTTGTGTCAGTTCTATGCTAGGCAATACGAAGGGAGCCACAACAAGGAGGCTGAAGAGCCGCATGCGGCTCCGGAGCCGCAGGTTGCAGACCCCTGCCTTAGACCATTCAGACAATGGCCCTGATTTATTAACCTGCTGAGTGGTAACCCCGAGCCACAGTCAGGGTAGCTAAAGAATAAAGACTTACCTAGTCTCATGGGGGTCCTTCAGTGTCCTGCCATCCTTCATCTGATCTGTCCCCTGGGGAGTACGCTGATGTTCCCCGGGAGTTCTCAGTGACGTCGGTGCATTGGGAATTTCAAATTACTTTGTATTGAATCCAATACAAAGTAATCATTATATTATATATGCTACTGTACAGTTATATTACAGGTTTTGGTATTTTTGATTTATTTTTGCACCCTTGTTTTAACAGATTGTTGTGTTTTTTATTTAAAGTTTAATATGAATTAATAATTGGACATATTTTGGTGAGTTGTGCCTAGGAATTACAGGCATATGATGTAAAATAAATTATCATGCAAGACAATGTACCAGCTTTTAGACATATAAATCTGGACAGAAATGAACCATCCAGAAGGTAAAGCCTTCCATGGCTGGGAAGAAAACACTTGCATCAGTGAAGCTGGGTGATACAGAAAACCTGGAATGGATTTCCTAAAAGTCATTAGCTATTTGTTAGCAAATGTTTTCAATAATTGACCAGATCGTGAATTTTCTGGCCAGTCTTAGACAGAATCATCATCTGCACCACTTGTAAAATATTCTCTATACATTGAAATCATCCAATTCTAAATATTTAGTTATAGTTTTATATCCTTTACTAGACTCATATGGCTCTAATAATATTTTCACCCAGGATTCATCCAGTTTTCTTATGTTGAATTTAATTAGAAATTGTTTAAAACAACTTTTAATTGTGAATAATACATTGTCAAACTATCTGATGTCCCCATATCTGATGATAATATAAATCCAGCTAATCTCCAAGGAGGTTCTTATTACCAGATTACACAATTTAAACTTTGAGAATGAAGTGGTGGAAAGAGTGCATTGCCCTTTGTGTCCATGGTTAGACCTGTCATAGACAGCGAATGACACTCTAATATCTTCTCACTGTCTCCTTCTGTTCCCAGGTCACCAGGAACTCAGGGATTTGGAGTATTACCAGCTGGTGGACTTTGCAGTACAGGTAGGTGTGCCGGGAATCCCTTATAATGAGCATATCAGGTAAAATAATAGGGACAATAGGAGATTTAACTTGTACTTAAAACATTAAAATATTACTTTTGGTTGCTTTGAACTTTTAAAGTGATCTTTTCATGGAGAAAATAGAGTTTAGGATGCAGAAGTGGGAATCAATATGAAATGAGTGTTTATAAAAAATGTATTTCTAGTAAATCACTGAAAATGAATAATCATGGATGAATTTCAGCAGGAATGAATCTTTATGAGGATAATGTGTGGTAGAGTGTAAACCAGAGCAGGAAATCCAAGTGATCAGTGAATCTCTTTCATGGCCAAATCTTAGTAACAGGAAGATGTGATGAATCTTGTCTTCAGATTGCCCAGGGAATGGTTTACATGGAGCAGAAAGGCTGCGTGCACCGGGATCTGCGATCAGAGAACGTCCTCCTGTCTGCCATGATGTCCTGTAAGATCGGAGACTTTGGAATGGCGCGTTTCATGGAGAGTTCTTCCATTGCTGTGTCTGCAGGTGACTGAAATGGCACTAGGCTTAGAATATACCTTTTTTTCTACCCAAAACCCCATGTATCTCTAATAATAATAATAATATATATTAATATTAATTACTATAGTATGTAAATATTATTTTATTGTAAACCACAGTTCTTTACCAGGGCTCCTGAAAAAATAATTTAAATCACAATGTGGGCCAAACTCCTTCATGTTACTGTCTGATCTGCAGCACACTCCGCAGAGAGTCTCCAGCATGCGTTTTGTGGCCCATTCATATAATGCAGACGTTGGAATGAAGTTTCTGCTGCTTATTGCTTTTTTACATTCTTAGATGCTCAGATTCCCATCAAATGGACGGCCCCAGAAGTCTTCCAGCACCAGAAATACAGCAGCAAGTCCGATGTCTGGTCCTTTGGAGTTCTGCTGGGAGAGATCATGACCTATGGAAAAATGCCATTTCCAGGTAAGTGTCCGATATGACCTGGATGTCTCATTATTGCCAAGATTTTAGGTGTCCCCTTAGTGACTGCTCCCAGATCTCATTTATTTGTGATTGGTTGATAACGCTATGCCTGTGCAGTTGGGATTTCCACATTCTCTTCCTTTTTTATATTATAATTTCCCAGAACTATTTTCTGCTAGAGACAGATTTCGGCAGAGACGCTAGATTTAATTTATTGATGCATATTGTCTAAAGATGACGAAACATTTTATCGGCACTAAAATGGCCCTTCCAATGGTTATCATTACAAACAGATAAGATATTTAGATGAAGTGCAGGCAATGTACAAACTGTAAGGATAAGTGGGAAATTCTGGCTTTTTGTAAAACTGATGGCTATTCTAAGTGATTCTGCCATGATCCTTGTTCTGGATTTATTAATGACCTCACAATTTATATTTTAATGACCAGTACTTCACTTCTCTAATAACTAAATCTCAACACTTTCCACAGAAAAAACAAATGGAGATTACCGTCAGGATGTTCTGGATGGAAAGTCTTTGGAGCCTCCAAGTGAAAGTCCCCAAGCCGTATGGCAGATCATGGACATGTGCTGGAGGTACCAATCCAACACCAGACCAACCTTTTCTGAGATTGAGGGATTTCTTATGGACTTGTTGAGCCCGGTTCTGGTTGATGATACTGTGGAATGACAATATTAGGACAGTGTCTCCAGTCAAAACTCACATCAAACCCTTGTCTTCTGAAGGAAATATAAGATAAAACCGCTCATGACCTCTTCATCTCTGATCCCTACTTCTAGGCAGGCTTTGGTCTCATCTGTTGGTGTCCTCGGGAAGATCAGAGACATGAAAGGCATCTTGTAAGTTTGCTGGAATGTGGACAAGGTTAAGATACTAACTGAACAAATATTTTCTGTGGTATTATGTTACACCTGTGTTTGTGATGGGGTTGGGGATCTAAGGGATTCTGATGGTGTGACGGGACAGAGAGAAGCTCGTCCCTTAAAGGTAATCTCACTACTATGAAAGATCTGTGATAACCTGTAAGGGAATATGGGAAAAAATGCTATAACCCTAGAAATGCCCCAAAGTCTATAAAAAATCCTGAATTGCAGGGGTCATGTTATTGCTGAATGATGAACAATAGCTTACTGGATATTAGATATTCATTATGTGTGCAAACTGCACGGTACCACTCATGTCTTATATACAAGATGCCGTTCTTTGTATGTATTCATATTCTGTAAATATCAATATTTTTATTGTAAGAAACAAACAGAATGTAATACAAGAACAAAGAAATGATATAAATCCCCTTATTATGAGCATGGCAGACATCCCATTATATTCCCTTTCTACTCTTTTTAATTCTTGCTTTAAAACGTTGAGGAATCAATATTACATTCCACCAACACATTATACATTGTTACATAGTTACATAGTAGGTTAGGTTGAAAAAGACATAAATCCATCAAGTCCAACCACTATGGAAATAAACATATCCCAGATATAAAACCCTATAAGACATAGTTGGTCCAGAGGAAGGCAAAAACCCCTGGGTACAATTTGCTTCAACAGGGAAAAAATTCCTTCCTGATCCCATGAGGCAATCGGATGTTCCCTGGATCAGCAGTCTCTGTTATTTTTACTTTAAATCCTTAATCCCCGGTTATATTCTGTGCTTCTAGAAATCATCCAGCTTTTTCTTAAAGCAATCTATAGTATTTGCTGAAACTACTTCCTCCCCAGTTACCAACCCAGCGACATCCTTTAAGGGGCCTACATGCTCAGATCTGATCTATTTGCTATTAATAAATTTATTATAATTAAACATTTTGGGGTGGTTTGCCTTATTTTCCTTTGCAATCTGTCTTTCATTTTGAAGTTTTATTATATATTGGCCATATATATACCGTGTTTCCCCGATTTTAAGACATCCCCATTAAATAAGCCACCCCCGATTTTTGAAAAAATAATTAAAATAAGACACTCACTCGTGAATAAGACATCCCCCGATATTTTATCCTGTGTGTGTGTCTCCTTGAGCACGTGTCTGCTTCTGGCTGCAGTGTAGAGTTAAACTGAAAGTAACAAGCCGGCATTCTGTACCAGGAAGCAAGCTGCTGATCCCTGCCCTAACAGAGATCCCGGCCCTAACGGAGATCCCTACACCTAATTACCGGTAAGTGATCAGAAGGGGACAATCATTGGCATAGAGTGATCAAAAGAGAATATGAACAGCACATGAGTGATCAGAAGGGGACAATCAATGGCCCTAGGCATCATGGGGGAGGGTCCTAGGCATTGTGGGAGGGACAAATTCAGGGCTTCGAATCCAACAAAATTCAGGTCGGCTTGAAGCGAATTTGAACGGCCATATTCGGGTTGAACATTAGGATGGCCCGAATTCGAGAAACAACACTACTCATAAGTACTAGTGAGTTTGATACCCAAATAATTAAGGTGCGGTGTTGACCATTTAAATTTAAACATATTCTGTATATTAGTAAGCGTGGAAGTAGGAAGTGTGACATTCATTGCCATTGATTTTTCCTCATTAATAACTGGGCCAGATACCTGAGCAAATTCTATTTGTACTGACATCAAGTTCGGAAGTGAAACCATAGGTTGGGTATGGTCAACAGGATATCATCTGCAAAAAGGTTTAATTTATACTCTTCCCCACCTTTCCGGATTCCATGAATAATAACGTTGGATCTGATTAAATGGGCTAGCGGTTGGAGGGCTAGAATAAAAAGTAGCGTTGATATGGACACCTTGTCTCGTACCTCGTCTCACTGGGAATGAGGAGGAATAGTACGACATATAGCGAATCCTAGCAGATGGAGAGGAGTACAATGCAGACATCCAAGCCATACATTGTGGCAGAATAACCTATTTAGGAAGAATATAAAATAAGTAATCCCAGGAAAGGGAATTGAATGCCTTATGAACATCTAAAGCAAGTATCATACCTGGGATATTCTCAGAATGAGCTAGATGTAATAAGTCAATTATTTTTTCTTTGTATTATCAGGGGCCAGGCTACCAGGTACAAAGCCAACCTGGTCCTTATGAATAAGAACAGGCAGGAATTTATTTAACCTTGTCGCCAGTATTTTTGTCAGTATTTTAATATCTACATTAAGTAGCAAAATTTGTCTATAGTTAACTAATCTATAGTCACCTATATCTAAGTGATCCTTTCCTGGCTTAGGTGTCATTGAAACATGGGCTAATAGTGATGAGTGAGGATGTAGGGGGTCACTTTTTAAATGATTGAAAAAATTGGCTAGGTGAAGTGCCAATTGGTCCTGGAACTTATATCATCTGGTCCCGGGCTTTTATTTGTTTTCATTGATTTAATAGCTGTAAGAATCTCTGCTATAGTTATATCTGCCGCTAGCTGCTCACCTGCCTCACTATTAAGCATGGGAAGATGCAGATCCCTAAATAACTCATTGGCCCGGGAAATGTGAAAAGCATCTGGAGAACTATATACATTCGCTAGAATTTCCCGGAACCTTTAGCTGAAATAGAACCATTAGTCTGCTTGTGGAGTGAGATTTAGTAGTAAGCAAATTTGTCAACATGGAGCCTGGTTTATTAGCTTGTGCGTAGAACCTCTGCTTGGACCATCTAATTTGCTTCTCAACTTGGCTGTCCAGCAATAAATTAGGTTCTATACGTGTTTGTTGGACTAGGTTGACGTCTCTTTTATCAAGTATAGCTTTCCACCTAGATTCAATCTGTTCCAGGGAAGAGGTAAGTCCCGGGATTCTTTCATTTCTCAATTTTTTCCTACGGGACGCTATCTGAATCTGGTAACCGCTGATAGTAGCCTTATGAGCATCCCAAAGAGTCTGCGTTAATTGCAAAATAGTGGGCAATATGGTTCTGTAACAAGTGCACCGTCTCAGGATAGGACAGCATAGCATCATTTAGTCTCCAATCATATTCGGAAGATGTAGGAATCAAAGATTTACAGGATACCAAAACCGGGGAATGGTCCAACCAAGGTGCCAAATGTTTGGAGGTAGATACACAGGGTAGCAGCTGTTCTAACCTGAATATAAAAAAACTTTGAACTTTTGGGAATTCAGAAGGATGGAACTGAACATGTGATTTATCTAATTTGCCATCAAGAACCAGATTAGTATCACCCATCAATAAAAGAGTACCTTTAGTCTGTGTAGCTGTCACATCAAAACATTGCTTAAAAATGGATTTGGTGAACATTAGGGGCGCAGTAGTTTACAATTGTAAGCTTTATGTCAAACAGAAAGCCTTGTAATACTAGATAACGCCAGCAGGGTCCGCTATTCCTTTTGTACATTGAAAGGGCATATTTTTATTAAAACCCCCTCGTCTCTTCTCTTGAAAAAAAGCTTGAAAAATCTGAGGACATTTCTTATGGAAATATGAGAGCCGGAGGATTGTGAAAACCTAGTTTCCTAAAGGCAAAGAATGTTTGGCCTCAGGGCAGCATATTAATTAAATTCTTTCTTCCGCTTTTGTGGGGAGGTAAATCCCTCTACATTATGGGTTACAATTACACAAGTCTCAGCCATCATTGATAGTACCTGGGGAGGGAAGCTGCACAGATGAGAGGGGTAATATATATGAGGTATACCACAATATAGACCAAACAGACAGAGCATATTACTCATCATGACAGAGGAAAGGGTGCAAACAAAGGAAAATATATAAATAAAATAAATAATTCAGCAAACCCAACAAAACAGGATTCATGTGAAATCAGTCATCCTGGTAGCATGTGCAGTATGGTGCGCTACTAGTGACATTAAGATTTAGTTTCATAGTCTTGAAAAGAAACATTATTACGTATTACTGACTATAAAACAACTCACAATCAATATTATAAAGTGAAGTGCAATCAATAACGTCATATCAATAGAGCCTGTTCTACCAAAAACAGACAAAACCCCCACTGACATTATTATAACAGACAGAGCATCATGGCTGAAGGAAGGGTGCAAACAAAATAAAGCTCAGCAAAAAAAAAAAAAAATGAAAATAAAATAAGTTAGCAAACTCAACAAGACAGCATTCATGTGAAATCAGCCATCCTCCTAGCACGTGCACTATGGCACGCTACTCGTGACATTAGAATTCAGCTTCATATTATTACGTATTGCCCATTATAAAACATCTTGCAATCAATATTATAAAGTAAAGTGCAATCAGTAACATCATATCAATAGAGCCTGTTCTAGCAGAAACATACAAAAACCCCACTGACATTATTATAACAGACAGAGCATATTACTCATCATGACGAATGCAAACAAAATAGTGCTCAGCAAAGGAAAAAAACAATAAACATAATAATTAAGCAAACACAAGAGGATTCATGTGAAATCAGTCATCCTCCTAGCATGTGCACTATGGTGTGCTACTAGTAACATTAGGATTCAGCTTCATAGCCTTGAGAAGAAACAGTATTGCTGATTGCAAATTCCGCCCAGGAGAGCGTTTCCGATGCTCAGAATTGCAGTAATAACATGATCATAAGAATCAATCACTGTAATGGTATCATCCATCTTTGTTTCCAGGTCATGGATGCGCCCCCCCCTTGTTTAGGGAAAGTTTATCAGTGGCCGGTGTAAGCTCAGACTGGACGAGTTGTTTAAATTTCTGCATCCATGGCTTACCTGCGCACTGGGCATGGAAAGGACGGACCCGTCGCTGGAATTCTCTTCTGATAAAACTGGTACTGGGGAAGGAGGTGTCTGTGTGAAGGAGGCCGGGGCCGCCATCTTGCCTGCCTGCCCTGCGGTGTGCGGCCATGCTGAGGACTTTCCCATCGTTGCCTGAAGGCCGCGGGTGAGGACTAGGGCGTGAGATGTCAGCGGATGGAGGGTGCAAAAACAGCTACTTGCCCGGGTGCTGAGGAGCCAGAACAAATTGCAACCATACACTCTGTCCCCCCCCCCCCCATTCCACAAATTTTGATGGATTTTTATGGATTGTAAGATTGTGCTGGGACAATTGGATGGAGATTCCATGTTAAATCCAGTATTGGTGAAGGTGTCCTGGTGATGGACTACAGGCTGAGAGAGAAAGAACGGCTTTTTATGTCAATATAAATGTTTTACTAAACAAAAGTGTTGTCACGGGACGGGACTCGTAATAAAGAAATATAGGAATAATGTACAATCATCTCAGAATATATTCAATATATAAGGTTGTCTTTGTTTCGCCACGTGGCTTCCTCCTCAGGGGAAAGTAAAGCCTGAACATATAATTTATGATATACAGTTAGAATTATGTTACAATGAAAAGGTAAAGAACAGATGTGACATGTTTAAAGGGGACCGGTATAGATATGATAAACAGTGGAACATTGCCAATGCAAATAAACAATAGTCATATAATTATATTATAAATGTACATCAATGTCATTTTGTACCGGTTTGTAAAGGAAAGACTATGTCCAAATGACAGTTACATTGTAGAAATGGCGGTTACATTGTCCAAATGACGGTTACATTGTACAAATGACGGTTACATTGTAGAAATGCAAATGACGGTTACATTGTCCAAATGACGGTTACATTGTACAAATGACGGTTCCATTGTAGAAATGACGGTTACATTGTCCAAATGATGGTTACATTATGATGAGTAAGCAGATATATTGGCTGCATGATAAGAATTACACTTACTTAGAGGTTCTGAGAGATGAGAATTGGCTTGGAAATCCCAGGTATGGAATGAGTAATGAATACTGGGGAATGAAAAGAGAAATAAAACCCAGGGTATGCAAATGATACATATGAAAAGAAACAAAAATTGTGATAATAAATAGATGTAGAATTACTCACAATAGTTGAAACAAGGAAAGAGGGGTTTTGTAGACTGATAAATGTTTTTGGTAAGTGAGTTCAAGCATTATTCATCTGGAGCTGTATGAAGATTGTATTTGAAGGTTACATCACTTGATTCTAGGGGCCACCAGGTTACATCACTTGATTCTAGGGGCCACCAGGTTCCATCACTTGATTCTGGGGGCCTCCAGGTTCCATCACTTGATCCACCGATATAAAATTATCTGTTCATTTATTATCGGGAGATAATAAACCATACAATATTCAGCAGATCCAGCAGAAGGATGGAGATAAAGCCATATTTCCAATATAATCTTTGTTATAGGAAAGATCCTCCAGTGATGTACATGGCAAGATGAACCCCAATTTACAGCCAACCTCTTTATTCACCATGTTTCTCTACTTACCTATTGTCCGGTGCACATTGTCTGAGGAAGATGAAAACTTGGCGCCGGGTGTGTCTTCTATATATTGGGCGTGTCCTCTGTATATTGGGCGTGTCCTTTGTATATTGGGCGTGTCCTCTTTATATTGGGTGTGTCCTGTCTATATTGGGTGTGTTATCTCTGTATTTTGGGCATGTACTCTATATTGGGCGTGTCCTCTTTATATTGGGTGTGTTATCCCTGTATATTGGGTGTATCCTTTTTTTTTGGTGTGTCCTCCATATTCGGTGTGTTCTCTCTATATTGGTCGTGTCCTCTGTATATTGGGGGTGTCCTCTGTATATTGGGGGTGTCCTCTCTATATTAGGCATGTCCTGTCTCTATATTGGCTGTTTCATTGGTAGCACTTGGACCAAATACATTGAAATGGGGTTCTATTTAACCCTTGTATGACCAGATTTGTTTACTTGCAGTTTATGGTAATGGCTGAGGAATGTTTTAATGTACAGCGCTGCGTAATATGTTGGCACTATAAAAATCCTGCTTATATAATAATAATGATATTTGTAGATTACAAACCATTGTTTTGGTCAGCCCACACTGGAAGCAGATCAATATGACCCTCAGATAGTGCCCATGTAATGACATATTGTGTCATATAGAGTGCACATCTGTGGTCAAAAATTTCCCACCATGACCATATCTGGGGACACACAATCCCCACTATGACCCATCCTGGGACACACGATCCCCATTATGACCCATCTGGGGACACACAATACCCACTATGACATCCCCACTATGACCCATCCTGGGACACACGATCCCCATTATGACCCATCTGGGGACACACAATACCCACTATGACAACATCTGTGGACACACAATACCCACTATGACAAATCTGTGGACACACAATACCCACTATGACAAATCTGTGGACACACAATTCCCACTATGACCACTTTTGGGGACATACAATTCCCACTTTTGCTAATAGTTGAATAGTGGAGGTACAAAGTACTAAGTACTAATAAATTATCCACCCTATAGTGTTTTAAAATTCACAATTTATCATATATATGGGAAGATCATTATGTGATGGGTTGTTGAATTAATGTGCAATGTATTTATAGTAAAATAACTTTTTTATATTTGACCCATAATCGGTATGAAGGCTCCTTAAAATGTTCCTCTGATGAAGCTTAATCAGCTAATTGTGTCAAGAATTGAAATATTTGCATATAGATGTACTCTTCTCACTGGTAACACTATAATACTCCTTATATTTTGGGAGTATTATATAATAATGAGGTACCTAAATATCTCTAAATAAACTCTTGTGGTGTTTGGAAACATTTATCAAATATTAGGATTTTTAGTTTTATTAACACAGAGCTCAGGAATATGGTAGACATCGGGCTGTAACCTAATGACTATTATAATCTTTTCACCTCTATTAAGGGTTAATATTTGGGTATGATAAGGTGATGATACTTAATTCAGAAGCTAACTATCCCCAGAAAGGCCATGACCGGATACATTGCTGGAAACAATATCTGGACCACAGAATCTATCATTGTGTCACCCGAAATATTAAATCCTGATGGTTCGGGGTAACCATTTAAAAACAAAGGCTGGACAGACATCGCAGGCAGAAAAGAAAAATCCTTTAATTAAAAGTTTTCTGAAAACTGAATCCGACATTTACCCCTGGTTTAGGTTGATGCCTGCTGAAATAGATCATTTCTGTGAAAACTCTTGTGATCTCTATTACTCCCCATCTGCTGCCCTATTGACAATTTCACCACCGTAAATTTCCTTGAACTTCCGATGGTTCCGTGAAATGTCGGCAAACCGATTTCGTAAAACCATCGCAAGATCGAGGAAATTATAACAGGAGGATTCAATGGATTCCCTGGGAATCCTCCTGTTTGCGATACCCGGGGCACTAAAGGTTAATTAGCGCGGCTGCATTCATTGAGAAGATCCCCGGGCACTGGAGGTAAATTAACCTCTAGTGCCCCGGGATCACAGTGGATTCTCAGAGCTGCAATCATTCTTGCAGCTCTGGGAATCCTGTTTGCATTCCCCGGCCCTAGAGATTAAATGGCACTCAATTCAAAACCACTAGTGCTCCCTGATTGGCTGAGAAAAGCTTGTAACCCATTTACCCTCTAGTGCTGGGGATGCAGTCACGCTGCATTCATTATTCAGCGCAGCCCGCCAATCTTTTTTTTTTCTTTTCTTTTTAATTCGAGCTCAATCAGTGAATTAATACCGGTCACTTACAATTTTGGTAAGCGAGAATGGCCGATTTCCCCACGACATCGAGTTTTAAAAACTCGCTCGCCCATCCCTACTCTTCAGCTCTGGTTTGATCGTCTCGGTCTTGCTCTTGGCTCCCTTCAGTCGCTGACCAATCTCCTCTGCTTCACCTCTTCCGCTATTTTCCCCATAGGTGACTGCTACACTGATAAAGTGCAGCTCATAGAAATAAAATTAATGATTACGGTGATTTTATATTCTTGTTGACTGTTCCCCAGTTTTAGCACTCCACCTTTGCATGTAGAAGACACTAAATAGTATTATTGGTAATAAACTTTATAAAGCACCAACATATTCCGCAGCACTGTACTTTGAATAGGGTAATACAAACAGAATCCAAACAATGACACAGAGGCCCCTGTTCCAAAGAGCTTACAATCTAGTATGGGATCAAATGAAAAGTGTTGAGAATTTTTACTATATTTAAACAAAAACTTTTTGGATTATATTTAGCTATATATTCAAATAAAACATATGAAGGTGATTTTTGAACTGACCACTGGCCCAAGAATCGCTGTTCCTGATTGGGTACATATATATGTAGATCTGATGGATTGGACTCATAATGTAACGATGTCTTCATCTCCTGAGTATTAAAATGTTCCACCAATGAACCCTTCCAGATTCCACATGTGGGTTCTATGACAATTTACATTATGTACGCACAGTATGTTGCTGCATGACAGGAGTGTTGTATGGGTGTATGTTAGGGTGTCATTCCGAATGAATGACAATACAGGTAATGTGCATTACCACACATTGTGCTGACAAAAGCAAACAGTTACTTTCATGTTCTAATATATTAGAATACTTTATATATACCCAAACAGGCGAGATCCACACTTTGGCTGCACACACTAAGGCAATACAAGATCATGATATTCTATAATAACAATATTGTAGTTTCTCAGTGGTTGATGATGGTAATATGTGTAATATTATTGTAGTGCCCCTTTGGTATTAGGTCTCTTTAATGGGAAGAGGTTGTGTAGATCTAGAATATGCTAGAGACTATGTGACTCTAATTTCCCCCTTGGCTGTCTCCTGTTACCGTTACCTAGAAGGATTCGGGTTCTATGGGGCCCCATCATTTGTTAGATATATTAGTTTGACAGCCAGTGGGCAGAAATGCCCATATAGGAGAGAAAACGAACAAATAATTGGAGAATTCAAGGTTTGCAGGTTCCCGAAGAGATATGTACTGTCTGATGCTTGAGTCTGACCGGCCCTAGGGCCCCTGGCCCAGCTTGGCTGGGGCCCTGCTAAAAAGGCCCGCTGGGAAGATGTATATGGTTCTTAACAGCCTGTAGAACTGTGAGAAGAAGCACCTGGAAAGGGGAGACTCATGAGAATGTATTGTAGGAGAGGAGCCAATGTGAGCTGAATTTAGGACTGCGGCTATGGTGATAAAGTGCTAGCCTCAGTTTACACCTGGGAACACAGGTAAATCTTTACTACCTGTTATGACCAATGTTACTGGACTAAGAATTGGATTCATCAAACATTCTGCACTCAAAGCTCTCTCACCTATTGTTGATATTCATTTTGCTCGACCCGAGAACCCAAGAAATTACAGTATCATGCACATTTACATGGTAATATCTCTTAGGTAAGTGAAAGGTTTAGGCAATAAACGAGACGGTTCTGGTCTAATGAGCTTTCACTATAGCTGCATTATGGGGTCATGCTATTTGTCCTTTTACAGTCCTGGCACAGTGAAGCTGTACAAAATGTTTTCTGTAACAAACATGCCTTTCATCTGCTCATAAATTATCCTTTTTATTAGTCATTTATAAAGTGCCATCGTCTTCTCTGGTGAAGTTCCTAAACAAACAGTAATGTATAATACAAACATGATAAACCATATAAATGTCACCAATACTAATATGAGCAATATGGAGAGAACCCTGACCTTCTGAGCTTGCAATCCAAAGCTCTATACGGATGTCCAAAGAACAGCAGATGGTTATTGATGAAAATGACCTTTTCTGATTATTTCTATATAAAAACATATAAAAAAACAGGCACTGTACACACAGCGCTGTGCTGTTGTATAATTATGAAAAGAGGGGCTGAGGAGTGAGCAGCACCCCACAGTACTCTCCTTCATTGAAAAGCAAATCCACTGTGGTGAATTGATTAACAATGTTGGTGGACTGCAGTGCACATATTCTGGGCTTTATTGCACAGAGGGACAGGTACAAAAAAGGACATGTATTTACAAGGATAGGTACATAGAGGGACAGGTACATAGAAACACAGGTACATAGAGGGACAGGTACATTGAGTTGAAGGTATATACAGGGATAGGTACATAGAAGGTCAGGTGCATTAAGGGACAGATATTTAGAGAGATAGGTATATAAAGGGACAGGTACATTGAGGGGAATTTGCATAGAGGGACAAGTACATAGAGGGACAGGTATAAAGAGGGACATGTATTTAGAAGGACAAATTGAGGTGAAGTTATATACAGGGATAGGTACATAGAGGGGCAGGTATATAGAGGGACAGGTATAAAGGAACAGGTACATAGAGGGTTGAGTACATAGAGGGACAGGTATTTAGAGGAACAGGTACATTGAAGGGCAGGTATATACAGGGACAGGTACATAGAGGGACAGGTATATAAAAGGACAGGTATATACAGGGATAGGTACATAGAGGGTCAGGTGCATAGAGGGACAGATACATAGAGGGTCAGGTATATAAAAGGTCAGGTACTTGGAGGGACAGGTACATTGAGGGTCAGGTATATAGAAGGACAGGTAGTTGGAGGGACAGGTACATTGAGGGGCAGGTATATAGAAGGACAGGTACATTGAGGGTCAGGTATATACAGGGATAGGTACAAAGAGGGTCACGTACATATGTTTATAGAGGGACAGGTTCATAGAGGCACAGGTACATAGAGGAACAGGTATATAGATGGAAAGGTATATAGAGGAACAGGTACATAGAGTATAGGGATGGAACATAGAGGGTCAGGTATATAGGAGGGCAGGTACATAGACGGACAAGTATATAGAGGGACCAGTACTTAGAGAGACAGGTATATAGAGAGATAAGTACTTAGAGGGACAAGTACATTAAGGGGCAGGTATATACAGGTACAGGTACACTGAGGGGCAGGTATATACAGGAAGTACATAAAGGGTAAGGTACATAGAAGGATAGGTATATAGAAGGACAGGTACATAGAGCGACAGGTACATAGAAGGACAGGTACATTGAGGGGCAGGTACATACAGGGATAGCTGTAAAGAGGGTCAGGTACATGGAGGGACATGAATATAGAGGAACAGGTGCATAGAGAGACAGGTACATAAAGGAACAGGTACATAGAGGAACAGGTACTGTATATACAGGGACAGGAACTTTGAGGAACAGGTACATTGAGGAGCAGGTATATACAGATACAGGTACATTGAAGGGCAGGTATATACAGGGATAGATACATAGAGGGTCAGGTACATCGGGGTATAGGTATATAAAGAGACAGGTGCATAGTGATAGGGATAGTTGTAAAGAGGGTCAGGTACATAGAGGGACATGAATATAAAGGAACAGGTGCATAAAGGGACAGGTATTTAGATGGACAGGTACATTGAGGGGCAGGTACATACAGGGATAGTTGCATAGAAGGTCAGGTACATAGAGGGACATATATATAGAAGGAAAGGTATATAAAAGGACAGGTACATTGAGGGCAGGTATATACAGGGACAGGTACATAGAGGGACAGGTATTTAGAGGAACAGGTACATGGAGGGTCAGGTATATAGAGGGACAGGTATATAAAGGGACAGGTACATTGAGGGGACAGTGTATACAGGGATTGGTACATAGAGAGATGAGTACATTGAAAGGCAGGTATGTATAGGGAAAGGCACATAGAGGGTCAGGTATATAGAGGTACAGGTATATGGAAGGACAGGTACATAGAGTATAGGGATGGTGCATAGAGGGTCAGGTATATAGGGGGGCAGGTACATAGAGGGACAAGTATATAGAGGGACCAGTACTTAGAGAGACAGATATATAGAGAGATAAGTACTTAGAGGGACAAGTACATTAAGGGGCAGGTATATACAAGTACCGGTACACTGAGGGGCAGGTAAATATAGGAAGTACATAAAGGGTAAGGTACATAGAAGGATAGGTATATAGAAGGACAGGTACATTGAGGGGCAGGTACATACAGGGATAGCTGTAAAGAGGGTCAGGTACATAGAGGGACATGAATATAGAGGAACAGGTGCATAGAGGGACAGGTACATAAAGGAACAGGTACATAGAGGAACAGGTACTGTATATACAGGGACAGGTACTTTGAGGAACAGGTACATTGAGGGGCAGGTATATACAGATACAGGTACATTGAAGGGCAGGTATATACAGGGATAGATACATAGAGGGTCAGGTACATCGGGGTATAGATATATAGAGAGACAGGTGCATAGTGATAGGGATAGTTGTAAAGAGGGTCAGGTACATAGAGGGACATGAATATAAAGGAACAGGTGCATAGAGGGACAGGTATTTACAGGGACAGGTATTTAGATGGACAGGTACATTGAGGGGCAGGTACATACAGGGATAGTTGCATAGAAGGTCAGGTATATAGAGGGACATATATCCCTCTCCTCCTGTATCACTGTATATACAGGAATAAGATATATACAGGAATAAGTACATAAAGGGTCAGGTGCATAGAAGAATAGGTACATAGAGGGACAGTTATATATAGGGACAGGTAAATGGAGAGACAGGTATATACAGGAACTGATACATTGAAGGGCAAGTACATACAGGGATAGTTGGATAGAGGGTCAGGTACACAGAGGGACATGAATATGGAGGAACAGGTGCATAGATGGACAGGTACATAGAGGAACAAGTACACAGAGTGACAGGTACTGTATATACAAGGACAGGTACTTTGAGGGACAGGTACATTGAGGGGCAGGTGTATACAGATGCAGGTACATTGAGGCGCAGGTATATACAGGGATATTTACATAGAAGGACAGGTATATACAGGGACAGGTATTTAGAGGGGCAGGTACATACAGGGACAGTTGCATAGAGGGTCGGGTACATAGAGGGACAGGTACATTGAAAGGCAGGTATGTATAGGGATAGTTGCATAAAGGTACATAGGGGAACAGGTACATAGGTAAATGGAGGGACAGGTACATAGAGGCACAGGTATATACAGGATCAAGTACTTAGAGGGTCAGGTACATAGAGGGACACGTATATAGAGGGACAGGTACATTTTTTTTATTCTTCATAACTTTCAAATGATGACAATGATCCTTCATTTTATTTGTTTGAAATGCCCTTTTCTTTCTTTTGGGCTTTTTGACACTTGTTGTGAGCTACATCTGCACTTTTGTTCCTCCTTTTGCCCATGGGAATACATTTTGCAGTTTGTGTGTGTACATTTGACACTTTCATATTTCTGTTTATTGTTCCTTGATGTACTCTGATTATTCATATATTCAATATTACCTCTCAGTCCTAGTGATGGAAAGCAATCCTTTGCAGTGGAAAATGTCCCGCTGGGCCTGAATGAACTCCAGCACCCCTGTGTAGGACTTACATTATCCTAGCTAATCAAGATGGACAAATATTGCAAGGAGCAAGAGATGAAGGTGCTGGTGCCCTGGGATGGAATGGACATAGGTGAGTATAGGAGGGTTTCCTTCTGCTTTAAGATTTTGTGTTTTCATCTTTCCAGTGTGAACTTCCTATTTACAATAGGAACAAGAAATAAATACAATCATTTTATTGTTACTACTACGCAGTGCCCATTGGATAAGCTAAAGCCCAGCAAGAATCAAATGGTGATAGAAAGAGCCATATCCACATGGAGGAAATGCTGCCAGATGCGGCCAGAAACCTTGACCTTCACATCATGATATCCATAGCAGAGTCGGCTTATTTGATCATAATAAATAGCTAGGCATTCAGTGACATGACGGCTCAGGGAGAGTGATGGGAAGGTATTACTGTCCTGTTACCCTTTCCCCAAACTAGTAAGTTGTAAAGACAGAATTCAAGTAAAAATCTGATGATGGATTCATCTGGCCATGTTGTAGCAGAATAGAACCTAGAGATGGTTTATTCAAGCTGAGCCCTTGTAGGTCATAGGTACGTATATACACATTGCAGGTAGAAAACAAGAAAACACACCTGTACACACATTTTGTTTCTTGGCTTGGGTAAAAGTGTATCATGTGTAGCGAAAAACACATTTATATATTATACCTATTGTACCATTGTTCTGATGTCTTCAGACTTTAAAAGCCTATTGTTAAACTTAGAACAATGGCTAGAAATAAATTACAGCCCCCCCCCCCCCAATCTTCTCCAGAGATCAGCTTATAAAATCCAGTTGTAGATTCCAGATACAAATTTATTCCTCCAGACAACAACATGAGAGCCACGATTCTAGCTCTCACCATCATCCTAAGGGTGGTCCAATCTGAACATGTCAGTGGTCATAATGGTAGGCATGGTAAAGCTCCCATTTCCCTTCACTTCTTATTACCCCAACTTCCCCCCTTTCTCTTCACTTCTCTTTTCTGCTGTCACATTTCCTTCTTTTTATATTCTCCCCACCCTTTTCTTTTGTCCATTTCTCCCCTGCATTTTATTCCTTTTATCTGCCCCATTTATCTCTTGATTTCTCCTTAATCCTCTTGTATTTCCTTTTCTCCTCCTCTTTCCTCCTCATTCGTCTCACTTGCCTTTTACTTCTCACTCACTTGCTCCTCTTGTTATTTTATTTCTCTTTTCTCTTCATTCTCTTACCTTCTGTATTCTTCTCTCTCTCTCACTTGTATCCTCTTCTCCAATCTCTCCCCATCTCTCCTCACTTCTTTCCTCTTCTACTGTTATATTGGAAATGTTCAGTGTTGGTGGTGCATTGTGAGGAACCAAACTAACCCCAGCGTATTGGTGCTCATATGTTATCAGACGGTCCCTACACAATCATGTGAGAGGTTATAATATGTTCATTGTCTTCTACCATGGCTTTTCCACCTTTCCTTCCCTTTCCTCCTCTTCTCTTTACTTAATGGCTCTAATTATTCCTCCCTTTATTTTCTGACTATCTTTGGACCTGTCCTCTCCTCTCTACCTTTAACTTATCTTATTGTCCTTCTCTCCTCTCCACTCCTCTCCCTCCTTGCCCCCTCTCCCTTCCCAATCTTTACTCTCCTCTCCCCTCTTCTCCTCTCCTCTTCCCTCCTCTCCCCCCTCACCTCTCCCCTCGTCTCCCCTCCTCTCTTCTTCCCTCCTCACCCCCTCTCCTCTCCTCTTCCCTCATCTCCTCTCCTCTTCTCTCCTCTCCTCTTCCCTCATCATCTCTTCTCTTCTCTCCCCTCTACTCCTCTCCTCTTCCTCCCCCCCCCTCACATCTCCCCTCTTCTCCCCTCCTCTCTTCTTCCACCCTCACCCCCTCTCCTCTCCCGTTTCTCCTCTCTCCCTCTCCTCTTCCCTCATCCTTTCTTCTCTTCTCTCCTCTCCTCTTCCCCCCCCCTCACCTCTTCCCTTTTCTCCCCTTCTCTCATCTTCTGTCCTCATCCCCTCTTCCTCTCCTTTGCCCTTCTCTCCTCTCCTTATCCCTCCTCTCCCTCCTCACTTCTTACTTCTTCTCCCCTCCTCTCCTCTTCCCTCCTCACCCCCTCTCCTCTTCCCACTTCTCCTCTTCCCTCTTCTCTCCTCCTCTCCTCTTCCCTCATGCTCTATTCTCTCCTCTCCCCTTTTCTCCTTTGCACTTCCCTCCTTTACCCCATCACCTCTCCCCTTTTCTCCTTTTCCCTCCTCTCCCTCCTCACCCCCACTCCTCTCCCCATCTCTTTTCTCCTCTTACCTCATCTGCTCTCCTCTTCTCTCTTTTTCTCTTCTCTCCCCTCTTCCCTCCTCTCCCCTTATCCTCTCTTCTCTTCCTTCCTCTCCCCCCTCCCGTCTCCCCTCCTCTCTTCTTCCCTCCCCCCCCTCATCTCTCCCCTCTTCTCCCCTCCTCTCCTCCTCCCTCCTTGCCCCCTCTCCTCTTCCCTCCTCTCCCCCCTTACCTCTCCCCTCTTTTCCCATTTTCTCCTCTTCCCTCCTCACCCCCTCCCCTGTACTCTCCTGTTCTCTCCTCCTCTCTTCTCTCCTCTCCTCTTCTCTCTCCTCTTCTCTCTTCTTCCCTCTTCTCTCCTCCTCTCCTTCTCCCTTCTTGCCCCCTCTCCTCTCCCCTTCTCTCCTCTCCTCTTCCCTCATCTCCTCTACTCTTCCCTCCTCTCTCCCCCTCCTCTTCCCTTCTTTTCTCTCCTCTTCCCTCATCCTCACTTCTCTTCTCTCCTCTCCTCTCCCCTCTTCTCCCCTCCTCTTCCCTCCTCTCCTCCTAACCTCTCACCTCTTCTCCCCTTCTCTGCTCACCTCCTCTCTCCTTCTCTCCTCTGCTCTTCCCTCCTCCCCTCACCTCTCCCCTTTTCTCCCCTCCTCTCTTCTTCCATCCTCACCTCCTTGCGTCTCCATTTCTCTCCTCTCCTCTTCCCTCATCTCCTCTCCTCCTCTCTCCTCTCCTCTTCTCTCCCCTCTTCTTTTCCCCTCTCCTCTTCCCTCCTCTCCCCTCCTCTCCTAATCTCTTCTGTCCTCGTCTCTCCTTCCTCCTCTTTCCCCTCCTCTTCTATCCTCTTCACCTCTTCTCGCCCCTCTTCTCTTTCCCTCACCTCTTTTCTCCTCTCTTATTCTCTACTCCCCTAACCCTCATCTCCTCCCCTCTACTCTACTCTTCTTGTCTCTCCTCTCCCCCCAACTCCTTACCCTTCCTGTCCCCTCCTCTTCTTTCTTTTCCTCTCCTTTTTCCTCCTCGCCTCTTCCCCCTCTCCCTTCCCCTCCTCTTCTCTTCCCTCCCTATTTTCTTATATTTTTAAAATATTTTAGTTGTTTTTTGAAAAGTTCTTAATGATCAACTTTGCTCAATTTAGAATAAATTTGATTTAATAAATGACACAAAATTTTTATAACCTTGGTTACATCTGGAATAATGGACGGCTCCCTACTTTTGGAGTTAGTTGCAAAGCTCTGCAAAGTACTTTCCCCAACATTGCAGAGGGGAGGTGGGCTCTGGGACCATGTCTAATGTAAAAAATGTAAAAAGTCATTCTAAGAAACGTATTTTCTATAATTGGCAGAGCATGCTACACGTGTGGGGTTTTTGTCTGGAATCTGGAATATCTTATTGTATCACATTACACTTTGCCCAGAAAACATTGAAACAATGGGGAGTAAAATGCACATTGCATAGTTTTTTTGTTTTATGAATTAAAATGATAAATACAAGATAACATGGTTTCTCACCTTAATATTAAAACCAAATTCTTCACCATAAATCAGTATATGAATCTTCCTTCTGTCCATATCAGACATCTGGGTGGTTAGGAAAGGAAGACATCACTTCTGTGCAGCCATCATGTCATAAACATGTTCATTTACATTTCATGGTTTCCCTGTATAGCCTAAGCTCTGAGAAATATCCCTTCCGAGGAGATTCCCTTTATGGACAGCTTGCATTCCTGCAATAAATTATTTGTATAGACTTCAGTAGGATACAGAGCCGGTACTGGAAAATAATGAAATAAATAATAAAAAATAAGTTATAGCTGTGTGATAATAATAATCACTAAAGACTGTGTATTGCCTAACTCTTGTCTCTTCACAGACAGATACGGAAAATGTCCACCACCCTCTAAACCCTTACTTGTTTGCTTGGGGCAGTCTAATGGTTGTAACTATGACTCTGATTGCCCTCCCAATTACAAGTGCTGTCCGGAAGCGTGTGGGAGAAATTGTGTTCAAATACAAATTGACACAGGTGAGAGAATAGACTCGGATTCTATTTATAGGAGAATAATGCCTGGCTGGCAGATCTCATCATGGAGTTCCATTGTCATAAGGTCTCACTGATATGATAATAGTAAACAGGAAGAAGGTCCGTACATAAATATTCCAGCATTGTCACTTACTGTAAATAATGGGCACCTCCAGCTACCTGCCTGGTGATCCCCATTACCTGCAAATAACATAATAATATAATAATAATACCTGCCAGTTTCTGTGCTCTGAAGTATTGGTGCCTCTGGCTCACCTCTTTGGTATTTGTTACCAAAGTAAAAGACAATTAGGACTTTTAGGTACCTGGAGGTTCCTTCTCTACACATTGGGATTGATTTATTAAAGCTCTCCAAGGCTGGAGAAGATACACTTTTATATGTGAACCTGGGTGATCCAGCAAACCTGGAATGGATTTCCTAAATGTAATTTGCTATTTGTTAGCAAATGTTTTACATCCTGGCCCAGATCCATTCCAGGTTTGCTGGATTATTCAGGTTCACTGATGAAAGTATATCTTCTCCAGCTTTGGAGAGTTGCTGAAGTTCTGACTTTTGTATGGAAGGGATTGCCACATCCTGAACTCTTCACATCCAAAGCCCTCTGTCATCTCTTTCCGGATAATATAATGAAGAAACAATTATTTATCATAGGGCTGGAAATATTCCTGAGATAGTGGGGAAATTTCCAGCTCCATGTCTGGTTGGGAGGTAAGTGAGCAGAAGGATAACAACATGTAGATTCATCTCACAGAACAATGTGAATAATCAAACTACAAAGTAAAGTCGCATCTCTAAATGTATTAAATCCAGCACAGGAAAGCAGAAATATTTCGAGGTGAGGTCACTGTGACATATGCTGTACAGCGATGTGTAATATGTTGGCGCCATATAAATCCTGTATAATATTTGGTTCTGGGATTTTCAGGGTAATCACTAAACTATCTTTATATTATCCTGGAGAAAATTGTAACTCACCAAACTTTATTGGGCTTGTGTGAAAATAAAATTGTGCTCTACGTGAAATCAGAAATGTCAAGAATCACATAACATGCAACAATTGTAAATCCATATGATACCGCTCATTAAAAATCAAACTAATAATAATCTGGTGATCATTCAGATATCCATCTCCTTTGTGGGTATTTGTGTATGCAGTGTGCGTCAAGTGAAAGTCTTTTCATACAATCCTATGGTGTCTGATCTTTTCATGGCTTCCATCAGTAGTATCGCTTCCTCCACACACATTCCCCATCTCATCTGAAACCCAGAATTTGGTAATCACAATGTGATGCCGGAGTTCTGATTTATTAGATGAGTCCAATATTCCTCAATGACATGAGATAATACTGACAGGCCACTCAATGAATAAAGATCCCGCTCCCCATGGTGCTCAGGTAAGGAATGCCTTCACTTCCAGATGGAGAGAATGTCGGACAATTAATGATCTTTCCATTGTTTCAGCTCCAAAGCCCGGGACTTGTCCTGGAGCTCCAAACCGTCCCCAGTACTGTGATAAAGAACAATCGGAAATGAAATGCACCTATGACTCGGAATGTAGTGGGACAAAGACGTGCTGCTCCTCCTTCTGTGACACCAAATGTGTAGAACCCAAAGGTAAGTGGACACGAAAATATATTGTAAACTTTGTATGAAGGCCCCGGGGCCAATCACATGAAGATAAAAAGAACCGAAAATTCTCCTCTTTACTATCTTAACAATGACAAAAATACTCAGGGTGAGCTGTATATATTGGGGTGCAGATCTCTCTGGTGTCATGGATATTGGGGGGTGAGCTGTATGTATTGGGGTGCAGATCTCCTTGGCGACATGGATACTCTGGGGTGAGCTGTATGTATTGGGGTACAGATCTCTCTGGTGACATTGCAGATGTCTCCAGTGACATAGATATTGGGGGGTGAGCTGTGTGTTTTGTTGTGCAGATGTCTCCAGTGACATAGATATTGGGGGGTGAGCTGTATGTATTGGGGTGCAGATCTCCTTGGCGACATGGATACTCTGTGGTGAGCTGTATGTATTGGGGTTCAGATCTCTCCAGTGACATGGATATTGGGGGCTGAGCTGTGTGTATTGGGGTGTAGATCTCTTCGGTGACATAGATATTGGGGGGTGAGCTGTGTATTTTGGGGTGCAGATGTCTCCAGTGACATAGATATTGGGGGGTGAGCTGTGTGTTTTGGGGTGCAGATGTCTCTGGTGACATGGATATTGCGGGGTGAGCTGTATGTATTGGGGTGCAGACCTCCTTGGCGACATGGATACTCTGGGGTGAGCTGTATGTATTGGGGTTCAGATCTCTCCGGTGTCATGGATATTGGGGGGTGAGCTGTATGTTTCAGGGTGCAGATCTCTCTGGTGATACGGATACACGGGTGAGCTGTATGTATTGGGGTACAGATCTCTCCCGATATTGATATTTAATTGTAAATCTGGAAATATTTTACATTTTTGTTGGCTAATGAATTGGTCCTAATTCTTAGTTTTATACATCATAACATCTGTGCATTAGAATTATAAAGAATAATATAGAATGTCTTTAAGGTTCTATAATCATCTATATTTTAACATTGACATTCAGCTGGATCCAATTGACATTTAACAGTTTTTTTTTTTTAATTTCTACTTTGTAAAAAAGTTTTTGTTTGCATTTTTGTATGAACCAAAGTTTAGACCCAATTTCAGGACCTGTTGTTCATAATCTGAAATGTTGATGATTTCTAGTTGCTCTTGGTTTGGTTGTTTCTGTGTACAAATGTATGTATTCGTCTTTGTTTTAGTGTGCTCATTGAACTTGTAATGTGTGGATTCTCTTAAAAAAGTGTTTGAGGTTTGCACTGCTATTTATGCAGTTCTTATTGAATCCATATCATAATGAATTATCCTGTGACCTTGATCCCCCCCCCCCCCAGGAATTAAAATGTTTTCTTTGAAAATAGTTAAAAACTTGCTCATGTTTGTACCATTCTGACCTTTGTGAAAGGTATCTGAGAGGTCAAAACTCTCCCCTTTCCAACCCATCCAGAAAACTTCACCCTTGTCATGGCTGATTTTAGAACCCGAGGCCTCTGCATAATACTGTTCAATCTCTGCAGTGCCGGAACTCACATCTTGTTAATCCTCCAGAGCCCAGACACTGTTTGCCCCTCTTCTATTCCCCCAGAGAGCACTCCTTACAGAGGTAAGTTCTTTAGAGTTGTAATTCTCCTTTACCTTTTCCACAGCTCAGCTGGCATGTATCACTGCAATGTGAGCAGAATGCTCTAAATCACAGGGAAATTGCCAGGCCCATTTAAACAACCAGCCCTCCTCAAATGTTGTCACACATGATGATATTTCCCAAGCACTTAGGCTGCTCCGCCACTGTCCAGTATTGAAGCATGCGCAGCCTATATTCATTTTCACAGCTTTTCGCCTTCACGGACTTTTACGAATTTGGAAAACTTGTCGGAAAAAAGGTGACTACTCTCAAAGGGGCTTATCAGCAATGCCCAAAGAAACCCCATACAATGGTGAGCTGTATGTATTGGGGTGCAGATCTCTCTGGTGACATAGATCTTGGGGGGTGAGCTGTATGTATTGGGGTACAGATCTCTCTGGTGACATAGATATTGGGGGGTGAGCTGTATGTATTGGGGTGCAGATCTCTCTGGTGACATGGATATTGGGGGGTGAGCTGTATGTATTGGGGTGCAGATCTCTCTGGTGATACGGATACACGGGTGAGCTGTATCTTTTGGGGTGCAGACTTCACAAGTGACATGTATATGGGGGTGTGCTTTGTGTGTTGGGGCTTGTTTTTCTGTGGAAATAGTATTAGTGAATAAAAACCTTTGTTGTATGGATACCCTGCTGGCCCTGTTTCCCATTTGAAACACTCCCTGTTGCTACGGGCGATCTCCCAATACATTTTTCTTTCTTGCAGTACCAAGATCCGGATCTTGTCCACCAGTGAACTATGAATTTTGTGAAGGCAAAATGTTCAACCAATGCTACTTTGACTCTGATTGTGAACAGGACACAGAAAAGTGCTGCATAAACAAATGTAAAATAAAGTGTACCAATGTTGTCGGTGAGTGAAAGTAATTTGATAAAATCTTTTTGGCAGGCTTCAGATGATGGAGCTCCCAGCAGTCTGGTTATGTTTAATCACAATGATTGCAGGTGAACAGGTGATTTGGGCAAACAAATCTTCTTTTTATCAGAGGACAAATGTTTATAAAAATTAAGTGAGATTTCGCCATTTTCAGCATTTAACTCGCTGAGTCAATATTGCTGTCTGATAGAATTGGTTCATTTTGGCTAGTTTAAATGTAGCCAGTTTGTGGCAGTTTCACTGCTTTGTATGGAGTGATAGGCGGAATCTCTCACTATTACCCCCTGACATTTCCTGCTGCTCCCAGTATGGGTGAGATACCACGGAAACTCCACTGGGGGCCCCAGTCAGGGAGACATAGCCCACAAGGGTTCTAGGCCAAAGTCACAACTCGGGAATGCATCACTTCACCCCACGGGGCATAATAAATGAATGTGAGCACCCCAGGGTGGGGTATGACACAAATTTCAATATGGGTGAATCGTAGGTGAGAACATGGGGATGTCATGTAAAAGTGCAGGTAATGGAGGTACATAGTATTTTAGGTTGAAAAAAGACATAAGTCTAGGGAAATAAACATATCCCAGGTATAAAACCCTATAAGACATAGTTGGTCCAGAGGAAAGCAAAAAAAAAACCCCGGGTACAATTTGCTTCAACAGGGGAAAAAATTCCTAAACCTGGACTGCATATTCCAGATGTGGTCTGACCAATGCTTTGTACAGGATTATGTCTCCATCTCTGCAGTCTATTCCTCTTTTATTACAAGAAAGTACTTTTTAAACTAACGGGTCTGTAGTTACCTGGTAATGACTTTGCTTCCTTTTTGAAGATAGGAACCACAGTGGCCTTACGCCAATCCATCGGTACCTTGCCAGTGACTAAAGAGTCTCTAAAAATTAGAAATATTTGCTTTGAAATAACTGAGCTCAGCTCTATGAGTACACATGGATGTAATCTATCAGGTCCTGGTGCTTTGTCAACCTTATTTTTTCCCAGCTGTTTCTCATTCAAAACAGTTCTGAGCCATTGTGACTCATTTAAGGCAGTGACATTGTTATTATGAATTTGAACTTGAGCTCTGCCATTTTCCTTCATGTACACAGAGCTAAAAAAAAGTATTTAAGAAATCTGCCTTGTCTTTATCCCCAGTTACCAACCCAGCCACATCCTTTTAGGGGGCTTTATGCTCAGATCTGATCTTTTTGCTATTATTATATTTAAAAAATATTTTGGGGTTTGCCTTACTTTTCTTTGCAATCTGTCTTTCATTTTGAAGTTTTGCACACTTTATCTCCTTTTTACAGCTTTTGTTATATTCTTTATAGGTTTCAAATGATGAAGGTGATCCTTCATTTTTATATTTTTGGAACACTAGTGTCTGACCCCTGACTAACCTTCCTGCCACCTTATTTACCTGTCCTACCCCCCTCTGTCCTAGTTTAAATATCCCTCCACCATTCCCCTAAATCTTTCCCCTTACATTTGTTTCCCCTTTACATCTTTACATTTGTTATGCAAATTTTGCTGTTAAATCTCGTTTTTTTTGGGGGGGGGTCGGGTCTATCCCAATTCCAACAGCCATATTTGGTCGAATATAAGGACAACACCCCGAATTCGAACACCAACACTAGTCCTTATGTGACTGGTTTAGCAGGAGGTGACCTCCCGCCCTCCTTGGGTCTATTGGTGATTGAGTGAGCAGGAGGTGACCTCCCACCCTCCCTAGTTCTGTAGGTGGGTGATGAGGTGTAGGTGATCTGCCACCATCTCTGGCTCTATAGGTGTTCCCCAACTATCCACAAGTCAGTGAGTGATTGGTTGAGCCTGCAGCCCATTCTTCTACAGCAGGGGTCAGCAAACATTTTTTGGCTACTATCCCCCCTGCCTTGGCCTACACTTTTGGGTGTGTGGTCTGCTGCCACCACTGCTGCTGCTGCCGCTACAGGAGGATAAGGTGGAGGTGGTGTCCGGCTGAGCTCCCTGTGTGGAATGTGGTGCGCGGAACTCCTCACAGCCAGTCGCATAATATTCTGCTCAGGCGGGTCACATTTCTTTCTCTTGCGCTGGGTTGGGTATAAACTGACATTTTGTCTTTGTAGCGGTGATCCAGAAGGGTGGCCAGCCAGTAATCATCACGGTTTTTGATGCTGCACTTGCCAGGGTCCCTCCAAAGGCATCGTAACATGTGGACACACATATGAAAGAGGGGTTCCCTGGGCTCATCCTCCTCCTGTCCCTCAGTAGGCCCCAAAACATCTTCCTCCTCATCACCCACCTCCTCCTCTTCAAGCTGCAGCAGTTCCTGTTGTTCCATCGCCCGCACAATGCCCGGGGTGTGACAGCACAAATGCGGGTTGGATGGGTCCTGTCCAGCAGCCCCAACATGGTCTCCCTCATCATCATCATCATCATCTTCCTCCTCCTCCTCTTGCTCCTCCTGATGCTGGCTGTGCACTATGGTGTGTAATGTCACCCTCGTCTTCCTCCCCCATTTCTTCCCCTCCTCTCCCATCGCCACTTTCCATCACACAGGGTATTATCAAGCAGAAAGATGATGGGTATGACGTCGTTCCAGCCTGAGCGCTCCCGACTCACAACGTTTGTGGCCTGCTCAAAGGGGGCCAGTACCTTGCACAGCGTCTCCATCTGCAGCCACTGGTCACTGGTAAAATAGCTCAGTTGTGTGGCTGTACCAAGGGACCCGCTGCCTCCATGCACCACGCTGACCAAGTAATGGCGGATGGCTAGCTTTTCCTCATACAGAACACAAGATGGAGTGACTAACCCCTCCCCCATTCCCTGTAATATGCCTGTGCTCTGACCTCTCCTGATTGGGCTGTTGGGCCTTGCTGTGCATCCTGGGAGCAAATGATTCGCTCCCAGCCCTGCCATTCCTTCCGGAAATAGTCGCCATTTCTTCCCCCTGCATTTTCCCTTGTTTGTTCGGTGAGAACACGACCTCATGGCGAATTACAAGGCCGTTCTCGCTTAAATGTTCGGTACGTGAGAGCGGCCTGAACGGTTATTTATTCATTTATTTTTTTTGATATATTATTTTTTTTTTTATTTTGTTGCACAGTTATCTTGGAGTTTGAGGTAATACTTTACCATCAAATTTTAAAAAAAGTTTTAATTTGTTAATTAAACTATGCGTCACATCCACGTCTATAGCCCTCGCCATTACCTGCAGGCGGCTTCTTGAGTGTGCGACTCCCGCGGTAAGCTAACCATGAATACATCCCGAAAAAGAAGAATCTCAGAATGGACAGATTCCTTCACTGCCAATGACGCTGGCTTACCTGTGTGCTTGATACGTGGCGAGAAATTAGCAAACATGAAAAGCTTTTACAAAACAAGCACTCAGCAATTTCCGAAAAGTAAACTGAAGATGGGTGAAAGAGAGCGATTTCCGAATAACTACGGAGAGTTGCAGAACACTTTCAAGGAGCGGGGTAACGTTTGTGGCCGTTCATCAGATCGTTAGGAGGGGGAAGCCGTTCACAGACGGAGAATACATGAAAGAATCGTTCGCCCAATAAAATGGCGTCACCAGTAAGCAAATTAATGACATCAGTTCAGCTCCAGAATATTCAATCGCCGTTGATGAGTCAAGTGAATGATATCGAGCAGACAGCACTGTTATCCTGATATGTGATGGGCCGCAGGAAGAACTGATTGAACTCTCTAACGGGCCAAGCGCGGGGACAGGATATTTGTATTTTCACAATTCCTTTGGAAGCCAAAGGAATAAACACCCCTCACCTGTGTCACCCCTCACTTGTCTCACCCCTCACCTGTGTCACCCCTCACCTGTGTCACCCCTTACCTGTGTCACCCCTCACTTGTCTCACCCCTCTCACCTGTGTCGCCCCTCACCTATCTCGCCCCTCACCTGTGTCGCCCCTCACCTGTGTCACCCCTCACCTGTGTCACCCCTCACCTGTCTCACGCCTCACCTGTCTCACGCCTCACCTGTCTCACCCCTCACCTGTGTCACCCCTCACCTGTGTTGCCCCTCACCTGTGTCACCCCTCATCTATCTCACCCCTCACCTGTCTCACCCCTCACCTGTGTCAGTGTCCATGGATGGTCACCCAGTATGAGAGGAGCACAGAACGGCTTTTTGAATTTACTTCAAAAGTCGCTGGATGGAGAGCTGATAACGTTTCTCTGAATCTTGCAGCAAGAAGCACCGTGTGCTCAAACATTCCCCCTGAATGCGTGGAAGTGATGAGAAGTGATGATGTATTTCCTCCAACAGTTTTATTGTCAGTGCAATGTGTTTGTGTTAGAGCTATGCTTTATGTTTACTGCATTATTCTACTGTCATCTTGTGCTCTATGTGTTATTGCACTTATTTTTCTGCATGCCTCATCTCTTTTTATGACGTCACTTCATTGTATGATTCTCCATGATTGTAACTAGTAACCTGCTGAGGCTAGGAAAGGAATATTCCATTTCACCTGCAAATACCTGGACATCTGTGAAAACCTGTTCATCTGTACATGCACAATGACGACTCGTGGATTCAAGGTGTTTGGTGAGTTGAAGCTATCTGGAAGATTGTCAGCAGTGGTTGTCTCAGTTCCATCAGGCCAGGCGTATCAGATAATTACTATTACAACAATTGGAGTCAGAATAGATGAACCTCGTTATTACGATTGTGAACAAAATAATTGCAAACGGTTAAACCACCGACGGTTTTGTGGAGAGATTCGTATCTCCTGCTGCACAACAGAGATCGGTGGCTGGAAACTTTTATTTCATGGTGGATATGACAAGTCACTTCTGGGAAAGGGAAGCACGGCCCTGCAGGTACTGGGGGATATTCTGGCGTTTGTGCGTAAGATGACCGTGTTTGCCGGAGATGTACCGAGAGGTGCGCGCGCTCACTTCCCCTCCCTGAGAGAGGTCAGAACACAAATTGTGAAGATTTACACCGTGATATGAACAATATGAAAGCTGCATTTGGAGAAAGATTCAGCGAGTTTGCTGTCCTTCCGTGTCACACCGCTGGACATCGACCCATCCGCTCTGAACATAGTGACAGGGATAAGTCAGCCCGATCCTGAACTGGCCGACATAGCCGATAAAGTTTTATGGGTGTCCAAGTTCAAAAGCCTGACAGCGGATCTCGAAGAAGTCTCCCGTCAGAAGGCCACTGCCGCTAAGGAGCACAAATGGAATATTGAAAACTTCCCCAAACCCGATCTATGAGTCCTGTCCATCTTTAACTCAACATACTTATGTGAACAAGTTGTCCAAATATCGCTCCCGCCTCACAAATGAGAACCCACAGTCCTGAAGATCAGAGTCACCGAGCCCCACCATTGGGGTGGGAACACATTAAACAGGTGGGAACACATTAAACAGGTGGGAACATATTAACAGGTGGGAACACATTAACAGGTGGGAACACATTAGTCATAGTGGGGATTGTGTGTCCCCAGATGGGTCATAGTGGGGATTGTGTGTCCCCAGATGTGACCTCTTATTCCAGAGGCCCGTGGAGACATAATGACTACTATTTGGCAAAGGAGAACACTGTTTTTTTTCCTGGCTCTGCATTGGATGTCATGAAAGCCTGTAAAGGACAAGATTTCAGAGATTAGATTTCACTGATTATCATGGGGATTATTTGCCCCCCTCTTCTGTATTTAAACCTTAACAATGCATTTCTATTATTTGCTTCATTTTTATTTGTTAAATATATAATTGATAATGCAACAAGACCTGTTGATCCTACCAGAAAGTGGGATCTGTCCTGGGCACACTTCCTGTGTCATCTCATGGATGTAATTCTGCTTCCTGGCATGGGACTACAAGTTATCTATATTGTGATAGAGATGGGAACGATTGCATGGTTTCAGTAGTTTAACAGAAGACAACTGGGCAGGGCTGACACCCCTTATTCCCCCCTAATCCATTGACTTGTGGCAGTTGATCGGGTATTTTTCTGGACTTTCCGGGTTTGTAAAGAAATAAATCAAGCAGAAATAAGCAGATATTATAAAGATGTACAATATTGTCACAATGGGCTAGGACTAAGCTCACCGATGAAAGGAAATCCTCTCCAGTGAGCTTTATTAAATGAGTCCGCGTGCCTCAGGAAACAACTGATTGTGAGACCATTGCGATGATAATATGACATCAGAATCCGTTGTACTGTGGGAACATGTCCCAAAAGGTAAAAAATAAAGTGTGCAAAATTTCCATAAATGAAAGGTAAATTATAGTCAGGAAAGTACAGTGGGTGGTCTAGGAGAGACACAAGAGGGGGTCACTTATCCCTTCCCAATTGTTGCCCCCCATTGTAGTCCCCCAGACCTGAGGCCATTTCTGTAGCGCAGAGTTTTAGGGACACTGACGGGTAATGAATGAATTCCAGCTAAGGAGCATGCTAACAAATCGTGTTCCATTCTCAGCGTTTCCTATGTATTGGAATCATCAGAGGGAAGGTGGCCAAGTAACCACCAGGGCATCTATTACCCAGGACGGGGCAGATTTCAGGGGTGCACAGCAGCAGGTTGGTGTATTTGTACAATGTGAGGACTGGGGGGAGGGGGGTTACAAATAACTTGCACCCTTACCCTGAATTTGGTAATAAATTGCTTTCCCGTGTTTTCCAGCCCCCAAGAAAGGAATTTGTCCTGGGGGCCCCCAGCAACGGTGAGCACATAAATTCTGAGATAGAATGTGATTCCGACAACAGCTGCCAAGGAACCATGAAATGTTGCCCCTCCTACTGCGACATGAAGTGCGTACAACCTGAATGTAAGTAGCACTGCAAACAGGGGGCGCCAGCCAGGGTTCAGGGGTAACAAAGCATAAACAGCAGTATGTGACCCCCCCATACACACCTGGGGAGGGCAACTCGCTACTCACTAAATTATTAAACAGGATTTATATAGCGCCAACTTATTACGCAGCGCTGTACATTAAATACAAATGACAGACAGGTACAGACAGTGACACAGGAGGAGGAGAGGACCCTGACCAGAGGAGCTTACAATCTAGGAGGTGGGGGAAGTATCACACAATAGGAGGGGGATATGGAATGGTGGGAAGTAGTGACGGATAGGTGAGGGGGAAGCGTTGGGTTATAAATGAGCAGAAAGTAGGAGCAAGCCGAATAGGAGGAGGAGACCATTCCAGAGAATCGGGGCAGCTCTAGAGAAGTCTTGTAACCGTGCGTGTGATGAGGTTATGAGTGAGGAAGTCATTAGTAGGTCATTGGAGGAGCGGAGAGAGCGGCTGGGGGGATTTTTCTATCGGATGAGAAATCCAGAATTTCACGCTGCAATAAATTATGAAATGTTCTTCCCCATTGTGCACTTGGGACAGCATCGCTCCTGGTCCAAATCTCAGGAGACATCAGGGTAATAAAACACTGGCTGGTTATATAAACCCTCTTTTGGGAAAATAAAGGTCGTCTACCTTTCAGGCGGCCATTTATTCATCAGTGAATCCTCCCCAATAGGAAAATCAATCAGAAGTGAATCTAAAGTGATAAAATGTGAATAAGGAGGTGATAGTCAGAAATCCCTGGGAAGGCCTGAACCTGATTCTTATGGTTGGGTCAGTTCTGGATCACCTCAGCTTTATTACCCTGCAATTTAAAAACCCCCTCCCAGTGATTAGCCTCAGATATTTGGCCAAGCCTTGGGACAATTGCTATAATAATATCGCATGGACAGTGGGCTCTATAACGTCATCCAATTACTATGAAGGGAGCGATTTGTAAGATCAGTCAGTGGAGCCCCCTATCCACCGACTGGAGAAGTACACCTTATGTTCAGAATGGAGCAGTCCTCAGGGGTTTATCATTTCGTTATTTCAGGACCAATCATCTGCTTTTCTATAACTTCCCCTGATCAGGTGATCATGTCATATTTAGAAATGCCCGGAACAATAAATGCCCCACAATAGCAGTCAGATATTTTTACCCCACCGTCAGGGCATCAGACCGGGGAATAAGCAGAGGGACTAAAGTGGTATTTCTGGATTTCATATGTTTCCAATCCTCACAGCTCTCCCATAAAATAAGGATGGGGAATACGGTAGCCCCAGTCCCCCTGAATGGTGTCTGTCCATGCACAGCGACTCGGCAATCCAGGAAAAATCTGAATTGTCTCCGTGAACACCCTCTGTCAGGATTTTATTCCTGGGGTCATATTGGGGTAGATTCTTCTTAGATTGTAAGCTCTTCAGAGCAGGCTCCTCTCCTCCGGTGTCACTGTATCTGTCATCTGCAACCCCTATTTATTGTACAGCACTGCATAATATGTTGGCGCTATATATAAATCCTGTTCATTAATACAACAAACAAATCTCACCAAGGCGGACACAAGCGTCATTTACAATCAGCAATGCTCAGAGCTGGAAAAGTGATAAAAACATTTTGGGGTCACACATTTTGGGGTCAGACCTTGCTGAGGCCGAGAAACATGAAATCCATGGTCCATGGTTGGAGTCTTGGTCAGATTTGGGCTCCAATGTTGTGCACTTTGTGCCTGGCCCTGCACCCCTCCATAAGGCACAAAGAACCCCCCAACCTGTCAGTCCCATTGATGCATTTTATAACTGGCAGAGGTTCAAACCCCTTCCTGCTTCATCCATAATTCGGAACCTCTGGCTGTTGTAGTAATCAGAATTAAAGCCAATAATAATCTCTTTCTGTGCAGGAATAAACAGAGGAATTTGACCCATCTTAGAGGCGGAGGCGCTGGGGATGTATGCTTCAAGCAAACATTGTGAGCGCGACATTTACCGTTCATGCAGCTATGACACCGATTGTCACGGGAGGCAGAAATGTTGTAAAATTAACTGCAAAGCAGAATGCATGAATCCATATGGTGAGTGGGATTAATTATAGGAGTGCTGGGAATACCGCAACCAATCAGAAGCTTCCATTATACTAAATGTGCCCCCCCAGGTCATTAATATACAGGAGATCCCCCCAGGTCATTAATGTACAGGAGATTCCCCCCCAGGTCATTAATGTACAGGAGGTGCCCCCCCAGGTCATTAATTTACAGGAGACCCCTCCCCCAGGTAATTAATGTACAAGAGACCCCCCCAGGTCATTAATGTACAGGAGATTCCCCCCCAGGTCATTAGTGATGGCAGAATACTGCTGGAGCCGTCCTATCAGCAGAAATCATACAAACTCAGCTTATCAATGACTTCTGTGTGATTAGTTCTGTAATATACTGAATATACAATATACTGACATTATTCCACAAATGTCATTCTGTATACGTAGGCATATCTAGATTAATTTTCATGTTTCATTAGTTTTCTATGAGGTTATTATTTCACAAACTAGAGCCAATTTAACAAAACCAATACCATATGAGGAATCTGTGCATCAAACATAACCTAAAATCACTTTAATCAGTTTGGCCAGAAAGTGTTTGTTCACCCGTGTAATCTTATACATCTCATAGACCTATTGCATTGTCAGCTCTCAATTCTCCTATAAATGACCATTTCTGCCCTCTAGAGGATAAATATGGAAGATGCCCCACACCACCTGGCTCTGGCCAATGTCATGGCGAGAAGGAATACCATTGTTACAGTGACGCAGATTGTGAAGGAAGGAAGAAATGCTGCTTTTTTGGCTGCTCCAAAATATGCAAAGATACTGTATGTAAGTATGAAATGAAAATGTCTGTGTGCCTCATGCCCAACTATCAAAACCAGTGTATGCCCCCTACAGCTTATTATGGGGATGTGCTTCCTATTGTTTAGAGTGGCATTGAAGTAAACAGGGGTATTCCAGAGCTCCAGGCTTGGAGATAAAAATGACAGGTGCATATTCAACTGTTATAGATATTATTTGCTGCAGTAGTAACCTTCATTCCAGAGATTTCCTTCTGCAGTACCTTTTTCTACCATTAGATGTCAGTCTGCTGGTAATCATTGACCCACCACTACCTCTGAATGTCGGTTGTTGCAGAGTGAAGCAGATATTTTATTACAGAGTTATTCAGGTAAAAATAAACCAATGGAGGATATTAAATATAAAGATAAAATACGTCTCAGAAGGATATCTAGGAAGATTCTCATTATGTGGCTTTATAAAACTATGGCCAGCCTGGATATACATATATACATAGGAGAGTAGAAGCAGACAAGATTTGCGGGCAAATATTTATTCTTGAAATATTTTAAAATGGTCCTAACTGTAACAAAGACCGACTGTTCTAAGCAGAAATAAATGAACATATAGCAACAATAAAACACCTATTAATGTGAATTGATTCTTAAGTACAAAGCTATTTAACATATGTTCAGAAGATATCTCACAGTACCCGACGCGTTTCGCCCAATCTGGCTTCCTCAGGGGTTTAATGAGATGAAGGGTTATCTTATTTTATGTATCATATGCAAAGCATACATGTAGGTATATTATTCTAGTAATCACTGCTGAGAGAATTGTGTTCCAGCATAAATTTCCAAGCTATATTATATCCGTGTATTCCTCATGAACTGATCTAAAAGTTAGATATAAATATGTATGGAATATATTATACCACTCAATGGCATCCTTACCTCTGTAATATATAATACCCTTAATATATGTCATAGTCACAATATTTATAATATTATACCTGTATTAGGTTTCCAAGTATATTATATTGAGGGATTTATCTCTCTGTGCTCTCCCGTGTATACACAGATGTTTGTTGAAGGAGAGTAGAGATTTTAATTGATATCATTATTCACAAATATGTTTAAACTTACATTGGTTGTTGTTTGATGTAGTGGTAATTGGAAAGTCTGAACTCAGAGCAGAGATCTATGGATATATAATATGTATGTATGTATATGTGTAACATAGGAAAGCACGGTGCGAGTAGGCATCCAAAATATGGCCCCCAATATTTCCACTGGTAATTATGGAAACATTTATGTACATATAAAAAAGGAAATGGTCTCATAGAGGATTAGTAAGTAGTATAGATAGATGTCATCACTTACTTTGGATGTGTGTGGTGGTGAGCAGCAGGACGTCCGCAGCACTACAATATGGGTGGACTGATGCCGCCAGCTTTAAATGCTTCTATTATTATCTGACATCCCCATGCGGGCCATGAGATCTCGTCATCCAGTGGGATTTTCCTGAGATCTCGCCATCCAGTGGGATTTTCCCGAGATCTCGCCATCCAGTGGGATTTTCCAGAGATCTCGCCATCCAGTGGGATTTTCCCGAGATCTCGCCATCCTGTGGGATTTTCCTGAGATCTCGTCATCCTGTGGGATTTTCCTGAGATCTCGTCATCCTGTGGGATTTTCCTGAGATCTCGCCATCCAGAGGGATTTTCCCGAGATCTCGCCATCCTGTGGAATTTTCCCAAGATCTCGCCATCCAGAGGGATTTTCCCGAAATCTCGCCTTCCAGTGGGATTTTTCCGAGATCTCGCCATCCAGTGGGATTTTAGTGGGAACCTCCTATAGTAACACATATTGCAAGTAATAATAATGTTGTACAACAATAAATCTCCTAGAATAATATATCTTCATGTTCTTGTCACAAATCAGTGTCCATGTTATCAGAATCATCATTTTATTGTACCAACATTCTCATGGATGCAATAATTCATATTACGTATTTTGTAAGCTAATATATCCCCGTCCAAAAATAGATTCCCCATATGTCCTTAGGAGTTCTTAGGAGGGTAAGAAAGGATTGAAGGAGAATACACCATAGACCTGGTGAAGATTGGAAGTCCATTTAGCTTCCCTTTGTAATTACATCTTATCAGTATTGGCACCTCTAGAACTTTCAGGTTCATGATCCAAGGCAGAAAAAGTAATGCAATCCTTATCAAAGTCGTGTTCCCAGATGATAATGGGGTCAGCATTTTACCCGTAGTGTATATATGACATAAATACGTTTTCCAAATGCTCGTTTTGTGTTGCCGATGTAGAAACTGCCGGCAATTACTAAACTCCAAGAGTTGTCCATGATGTGTTCGTTGGTATCGGGTTTTATCAGAAGAATCGTGTGTCCACCAATACCACAATGCCCACATTTGTACCTGGCCCGATCCCCACCGTTCAGTGCTCCCCCCAAGTATTTATTTTACCATCCTCCGATATTTCTACATATTATCCAGGAATGGAACTCGTTTAGGAATAGATTGTGAATTGAAGATCGTGTTTTGTAAGGATTCAAAGAATGAAAGAACCCCCAAATAATGATAATGTCATCTATGAATATTCGCCAATTCAATATGTACTGATGAAATTGTTCTGGGATTGGAGAAGATACAATGTACAAATACCAGAAATACTGCAATCATCCACAAATGTCTGACACACATCAGCATCTCACCTTCCTGCAATGACTGATCATTGGGTGGGAAGAGACTGAGGAAATGCATCCTCCTGCCTGCAGCAAACTGATGACATCTGCCAGGGCACTGACTAGATCAGAAAATTGGCTTTTGATGATAAAAGGGAAAGGTTTAAAATATTGAAGGGTATCTGAGGTATTGGGGTGTCAGGGCGGCCCAGGTAAACTTCCCCACAAATAGAAATAATGAAGAATCTGCTCTCCGGAAACGTTATATTCCCTGTGCAGTCTGACACATTAACCCATTATATTGGGGGTGACAACATACCCAGGGGGGAATATTCCATCATTTGGGGTCTAGGCTTATGTTTTAGGGTTGGGGTGAAGGGGGTCAGGTTAGGGGGAGGGGTTGGGATTGCTTAAAAGTAACATTGGCTGTTCCCTTGTCTTCCCATACACAGAGGAGACCACAGCAGGTTGGAAGGCACCGATTGAAGCTGCAAGAAGCTTGTTGTCAGCATTCATCATCTGTGACCAGGAAGTCATATAACTGAATAATATTAATAAAGAATATTTCTGTTCTGTGATTGGTTCCTTGTGCGCTTATGTCTAAAATAAAATCCATACTCACCCCATGTGGAATCCAAAACAAACCCATATGTAATATACATTACCCCCAATCACTGAATGATAGGCTCTTACCCCCCAGGTTATTATTATATAGCAGACACCCCCCCCAGGTTATAAATATATAGGAGGTGCCCGCCCAGGGTATTATTATACCGGAGGCGCCCCCCAGGTCAATATTATACAGGAGGCCCCCCAGGTTATTATTATACAGGAGGCCCCCCCAGGTCAATATTATACAGGAGG
The DNA here is from genome assembly GCF_032062135.1 of Pyxicephalus adspersus. Taxonomy (NCBI): domain Eukaryota; kingdom Metazoa; phylum Chordata; class Amphibia; order Anura; family Pyxicephalidae; genus Pyxicephalus; species Pyxicephalus adspersus. The sequence goes on from NC_092861.1 coordinate 103,132, forward strand.
CCCCCCAGGTTAT
>NC_092861.1:103304-103910 GCF_032062135.1 Pyxicephalus adspersus
CCCCCCAGGTCATTAATATACAGGAGGCCCCCCAGGTTATAATTATATAGCAGGCGCCCCCAGGTCATTATTATACAGGAGGCCCCCCAGGTTATTATTATACAGGAGGCCCCCCCAGGTCATTATTATACAGGAGGCGCCCCCCAGGTTATATATATACAAGAGGCCCCCCCAGGTTATTATTATACAGGAGGCCCCCAGGTTATTATTATATAGCAGGTGCCCCCCCAGGTTATTAATATACAGGAGGCCCCCCAAGGTCATTATTATACAGGAGGGGCCCCCCAGGTTATTATTTTAGAGCAGGCGCCCCACAGGTTATTATTATATAGGAGGCTCCCCCTCCAGGAAATCATTATACAGAAGGCGCCCCCCCCAGGTAATTATTATTCAGGAGGCCCCCCCAGATTAATAATATACAGGAGGTGCCCCCCAGGTTATTATTATAAAGAAGGCACCCCCCAGGTTAATATCATATACGTGGCGCCACCCAGGTCAATATTATACATAACGCCCCCCCAGGTTAATATCATACAGGAAGCACCCCCGGGGTTATTAATATACAGGCGGCACCTCCCAGGTCATTATTATACAAAAGGCCCCCCC
>NC_092861.1:105862-112182 GCF_032062135.1 Pyxicephalus adspersus
AAAGAAGTTTAAGCTCCGGATAAGGAAGGGATTCTTCACTGTAAGGTCTGTGAAAATGTGGAATCGGCTCCCTCAGGAAGGAGTTTCAGCAAGTTCTATAGATTGCTTTAAGAAAAAGCTGGATGATTTCTAGAAGCACAGAATATAACCGGGGATTAAGGATTTAAAGTAAAAGAAGTAGAAAAGTCAATGGGTGTAGTTTGCACAGGACATGGATGAGGTGATCCTGCTTTGCACTCCCTGTATATCCTCCATGTTGGATACAGGAATATCAGGGACTGAACACTGCTATGGGAACATCAGCACCATACGGCACAGGTCGTCTTGCTGATTCCATATCACCGTACTCCCACTTGTGTTTCTTGTAACGATTCTCTTACATTCCCAGCACACAAATAACAATCATTATGATGATTTCTGGGCTCTCCCCATACCATAGGTACACCAAATTTCAAACTTTTCACTTTTCCATTTTTCCCCTGACGTAGACACTCTACACAAGTTCTGCATACCATATGGGGGGCCCAATACTTATCTCGGGGCCCCAGTTTAATACCAAAATATACAAGATATGCTTGTTTCACAAATTCAGTAATGTTTCTGTAATATTCCCCACAAATGTAGTATAATACATTCGAGTCATTTATACAACTTCTTCTTCCTGAACTCTGTGTATATTTCTGTATAAAAATAAAATGTATGAATAAAAAGAAGGTGAATGAAAGTTTCATGAAATTAATGCTACATTTATTATATAAAATACAAAACATCGGTGTAATAAAGATTGATAATAATATGCTGTGTAACATTTGTTGTTGGTAGAATCGTCTATTCCGATTCCGGTATCACAAGAACTAGAGCCGATCCAATGGAACCGATGTGATTTCTGGATTCAGCAAGTGAACATTTTTATTGAGCCGTGTTATAATATTTGTTATCGCTCCTTGTAGCGTCTGTCAGTCTGGTGTTGCTTAGACAAAGCCTCTGCCTGTAGTAGAAGATTTGCATTATATTTATTGAATATTAACGTTTTAGTAACACTTTCTCCCTGCAGACATCACTGATGTTGGACATAAAGATGTGATTTATTCTTTTATGGTATCCAAAGAGCTTTACCAATGCCAATAAAATGAATGTTTGGAGAAGCAACAACCCTAAATTACCCAATCAATCCCCAGAGGTGAAGAAGGGTCCCTGTCCCCAAGCTCCAGTATGGCCGCCCTATTGTAAAAATGCCCAGGTGAGTGACCTGTGCAATGATGACTCCCAATGTAAAGGGACCAAGAAGTGCTGCCCCTCTCTGTACAGGAAGATGTGTACAGAACCTCAGCGTAAGTACAGCACCTGCCTTGGGAGATACCGAGGGATCTCATCCTCTTCCCTACTGCCTCACATACAGAGATTCACTGTACAGGGGGAATTGCTGGGAAATGAATAGTAAATACCTTTCCTTGAAGTGGTGAAAATGGAACCTGTCCTGTTATAAACACCTCTGCATGCTGCAAGAACTCCATCCGCAAATTCTGCAGTGCTGCATTGATGGTTGTGTTATGAAACCCAGTGGTAAGTGGACGGCATTAATAAAATCTTATGGCTCGTATGATGGAACCCACATTCTGCTTTCTCCTAATGCCCCTAGGGGGGCCTGGCAAAGATGGGTGTATGGGCATACCTTCTCCAATCAGAGATATTATTGTACTATGCCCAATCAGCTTCATCGCAGGTAGAACAATATATTGGGGACTGATTACCAGGAAGCTGATAAACAGCACTACATAATATGTTGGCGCTATATAAATCCCGTTTATTATTATATACAGGGACTCCTTTGTTCCTATAGTAGGTGGGGGAAGGATTGGCCAATATTGAGGTCTTGGGGTGCAGTGGACTTTACATTTAAGGGATATTAAGCTCAGATATCCAGAATTTTGTCTGTTGGCTGCACATCCCGCCCCGCCCCAAGAGAAACATCAATGAAAAATGAATAAACGGATGAATGTTCCAGCTTTGGTGGTGCTTTATACTGATGTTGGTAATTTCCCTAGGTGGGGCTGGGTGCTGAATAGCAGTGATTGATGTATATTTTATGCTCTTTAGATCTCTGCCCGCTCCACAATCTCCGTTATAAATCCCCCCTGCCGTGGTACTTCGTCATGGTTGTAAAAGGAACGTCCATAGTCACGGCTTCCATAGGGTCATTGCATGCCATGGATTGGTCCAATTTTGTTGTATTGACTTCAGGTGGGAAGGAATGTATATAATATAAGAAGTGCTGCTTAACCCTGCCCAGGTGAAAATACTCCCCTCCTCTTCACATTCCCGATCTTTGCATGTCCTACTATGAGGGTTGTATGACTTCTGCCTTATATGTGACTGGCCACATGGGGGCGATGCTCTGTCTTGGGGTAAGTCCATTTATATATTCAGGGGATCAGTTATGTTTGCCACCATAGTATCATTAATGCAGAAAACATGGCTGAACTCTAATTGAACTGAACTTTTATGTTCTGATTGTGTTAGCTGCCAAATACAACTCTCCTTACTCTATCCAGTGATGAAGCCGGGAAGGTGCCCTGTGTCTCCATTACCCATCATGCCCTTCAGAGATACCCAAGAAGGATCGCTATTGCAGTGATTATCAGGACTGCAAAGGAAGACAGAAGTGCTGCCTGTATGCCTGACAGTAGGAAAGTCCTGACTACAATATGCTGAAAGGTTCAGAACAAATATGGTTCTCCATAGCTTGCTGCTTTGGTTTGCCCTGAAGTTTGCAGCAGGTTGATTTGGTGCTATACAGGGGTTTTCATTTGAGGGTTGGGCAGGGTCTCAGGACAGTCCTTTATGGGTGACAATCGGGTTAAATAAAAGAGTTAGTGAATCCTGGCCAGTTATAAGCAATGGTGCTGGACAACAACCTCCTAATAAATGTATTTTGTCTAGGGAACCGGTTCTGGGTCCCTTAGCAGGTTTATGGCATTCAGACCACTTTGTGACACTACCCAGGTGTACCCAGATAATGGGAAGCTGCCCCTGGGGTATAATGGGTGTGAATGGGGAGAGACTATTGTTCCAAAAGTTCTGTTCCAAAAGTTCTCCCTTGTCTTAGGGATGAAAGCAATGAGTCTCACCAATCCAGTACTACCTGACTAATGCGTGTTGGGGGGCCTATGCCCCCCGACTTATGCAGCCAAGTGTTTGGGGAGGAGGTCCACACCTCCTGATGGATTACTCAGAAGGCAATAGGGCCCTTATTCAAAACTTTGAATGAGATGAATCTCTGCTTTAACTATCCATCCAATCAGGTGCAAGGAAACAGTCAATGGATTTCTCTGCACATGATTGGATATTCTTTGCAAAGTGCTTTTTCCTCAAATCTCATTGTGGGAGGTAAAATCTGCAGCAAGATCACATCCTCCATACTATAGGAGGCAATTTGGGCGTTGTGATTGGCAATGTGCTGGGAATACATTCATTGTTTCAATCCAGAGTGAAATGAGCAAATCACGAGATATAAGACCTCATCACCGCTCCCGTTTTCTTTACTATTAAATACATAAATCATTCCTCACATTTGTAGCCTTTTTCAGTTTTATTACATGGATGTCTGACCGATTCCTGAAACTCAACCTGGATAAAGGGGAACTCATCATCACCCCCCCTCAAATTCCAAATCTCCCCGACATATATCTAACTGTTATAACACTGTTATTCGGCCCTCCCCTCAGGCACGTTGTCTTGGGGTCACCTTTGACTCGGCTCTCTCATTTACCCCCCATATTCAGAACATTTCCAGGTCCTGTCACTTTCACCTACGCAACATCTCCAAAATCCGCCCAATCCCTATTTAATGTACAGCGCTGCGTAATATGTTGGCGCTATATAAATCCTGTTTATTAATAATAATAATAATAATAATAATAATTACATCAAGAGAGTCAAAGGGTGAATTTTTGGGTCTGATAGAAAGCTGAAACCTGTTTGTCATGATGATTCACTCGTGAAGTCATTCACCTCGGTCCTCATCATATTCACACAAGTTGCTTGGCAGAAATGCTGACTTCTTGTGGTTATTGAATCTCCCCCCATACATAGATGGACAGATTCCCTAATATGCAAGGTTTGTGATCCAGCGGTAGATCCCCCACTGCTTGCTGTCTGCCATTTAGGATCTGTTCAGAGGAGAGCGATTCTTCCAGTGATAATTTCCCCACTGTCTCCATAACTTCATAATTTGTGGGGGCCATTGTGCTGTAATATTACAATGGGGGGCCTCCATGATAACTATATACCAGGTAACATATAATCCACCTTTATGTCATCTGCACACATAGTAACACAATCACAGATTGCTCAGAATAAGTTTAGTTTGCCCCATCATCCATTTGATCTAGTTACCCTATTCCACAATACCACAGCAGCCCAGTCAGGTGCATTGCTGACTATTGGCATGGTGGTAATCTTTCCTGATCATATGATGGGTGAATCCCTTATTCATGCTCCCGGGTTTGCTGGGTATTTCTAATCACATGCTGACATGGAGCGGTCAGGTAATACTTCCCGTAATTTCTCGATGGCTCCATAGCAGTATACATACCTATCATTATTATTATGAGGACTCGTTACAGAACAGCAGGTGTATGGACTGCATAGAATTCTCTTTAACTATAAATCTATTTAGGTTCTGAGTGGAAAGATTAACCCCCATGTATGCCGACATGGAGCTTACAAGAGAAGAACAATTAGTGTAGAGAACCTAATCCTCACAATTGCCCATAATGTTGTGGGAGAACTTATTCGAATTTGGAAGCCCCACCCCGGGGAATGAGTACATCGGTACTGTAATACCCCCCACCCCTTTACCCACTGCTAGAAAGGGTTAAATCAGACAAAGAAACAATACAAGAATCCTAATAATTTATATGTTCTAAATTACTTGCATTTTAGGGTCCAGTGGTGTCCAAACAGCAGAACCCACAGCGATCCATCCAGAGTCTCTGCTGCACAATGCCAGGTGCTCTGTATGGGGGGCATTATGCTGTGTTGTGCTCAGCCAATCCAACAAAAGGCAGATGGGCAGCATGGTAGACCTCTTGTACGGTTGACTTTTTGGAAACTGCTGGACCCTGCAAAGGTAAATATTAGTAAAGCTAGGGCCTCCCAGGGTGTGGATATCTGGCCATGTTGTGGGACTGAGGCCTCTCTTCTATTAACCTCCCTGGAGGTAACCCTGGGTGTGGCACGGGGTAGAAACAAGTTTATGTAAACCTACGGGAAGGTAATAGTAACTAGAGCCTTACCTGATCCGCCAGCATCCCACGCCGTCCAGTGTCGCGATTTCCGTCTTCTTTCTGCATCCGATGAGTCACTGGGGAGTTTCCGGTGACGTCGGTGCGTGTGTACGTTGCCAGCGGGCCGGGAAATTCAAAACCCATTTGTATTGCATTCAATGGAAAATAACTAAATTGAATGCAATACACTGGATTTTTATGTGTACAAGCAGAACATTGTTTTCAAGAACATTTATTTTACAGCATATAGTAGTATGAGTATAATGTGTATTTTTTTTTTAAATATATAGATTTTTTAATTTATTCGATTGTTTGTTATTGTTTTTACATGATTTTGTGTTTCAAACTTTATTATACTCATACTATTATATTATACTGTAAAATACATTTTCATGAAAAACAATGTACCGCTTTTAGACAAAAAAACGGAAAGAAATGACCCGCTAGGGAGGTTAATACTCGACCCATTTATTTGATAACTGCCACGGGACTGTAAATGAATAAAAGAAGCACAGGGCCACACTTGCTGTCTCATATCCTAGAATGTCCCGGTGCCTATTAGCGAGTCTGGTTGTTGGAGGGACCCCATGAGCCTCCCAAGGTGCTGCAGAGCAGAATTATCATTTCCCTTACAAATTGCTGCTAGTAACCATGATGTAGTAATAGCCCCAGCACTGCTTCCCTGTAATCTCTGCAGCGTTATGGGATATGTTGGCGCTATATACTTTATAATAATGACAAGGAGAGATGTGCTGTGTAAGTCTATCAGGATGTAGGCCTGACCATTGCTCTAATTATTCACATAATAAAATCCCAAACACCACACACTGCTCTGTATACAATGTATTTTATTGCCTCCCAACAAATGGGTGAATGTATATGTGAATCTCACTACAGATACAAGAGAACACTAACTCACCATTGTTGTCTGATATCATCACATGCAGTAAATAGAGAAAAAGATCATAAAAATCACCCAGATGAGCCAGGATTCACTCTAACAATGAGTGGCAAATATTTCCAAGCAAAACA